>NC_079198.1:140369049-140453855 GCF_029499605.1 Hyla sarda | reverse complement strand
ATGTTCACCTTTTTATATGTACACCTCTTTATATGTACACCTTTTATATGTACACCTTTTATATGTATACCTTTTATATGTACACCTTTTATATGTACACCTTTTATATGTACACCTCTTTATATGTATACCTTTTTATATGTATACCTTTTATATGTTCACCTTTTTATATGTACACCTCTTTATATGTACACCTTTTATATGTACACCTTTTATATGTATACCTTTTATATGTACACCTTTTTATATGTACACCTTTTATATGTATACCTTTTATATGTACACCTTTTTATATGTACACCTTTTATATGTATACCTTTTATATGTATACCTTTTATATGTACACCTTTTATATGTATACCTTTTATATGTATACCTTTTATATGTACACCTTTTATATGTACACCTTTTTATATGTACACCTTTTTATATGTACACCTTTTTATATGTACACCTTTTATATGTATACCTTTTATATGTATACCTTTTTATATGTACACCTTTTTATATGTACACCTTTTATATGTATACCTTTTTATATGTACACCTTTTTATATGTACACCTTTTATATGTACACCTTTATATGTACACCTTTTTATATGTACACCTTTTATATGTACACCTTTTATATGTATACCTTTTTATATGTACACCTTTTATATGTATACCTTTTATATGTACATCCTTTTATATGTATACCTTTTTATATGTATACCTTTTATATGTACACCTTTTATATGTACACCTTTTATATGTACACCTTTTATATGTACACCTTTATATGTATACCTTTTTATATGTACACCTTTTATATGTACACCTTTTATATGTATACCTTTTTATATGTACACCTTTTATATGTACACCTTTTTATATGTACACCTCTTTATATGTACACCTCTTTATATGTATACCTTTTTATATGTACACCTTTTTATATGTACACCTTTTATATGTACACCTTTTATATGTACACCTTTTTATATGTACACCTCTTTATATGTGCACCTCTTTATATGTGCACCTCTTTATATGTGCACCTCTTTATATGTGCACCTCTTTATATGTACACCTCTTTATATGTGCACCTCTTTATATGTATACCTCTTTATATGTACACCTCTTTATATGTACACCTCTTTATATGTATACCTTTTATATGTACACCTTTTATATGTATACCTTTTTATATGTACACCTTTTATATGTACACCTTTTTATATGTACACCTCTTTATATGTACACCTCTTTATATGTACACCTTTTATATGTACACCTTTTATATGTACACCTTTTATATGTACACCTTTTATATGTATACCTTTTTATATGTACACCTTTTATATGTACACCTTTTTATATGTACACCTCTTTATATGTACACCTCTTTATATGTACACCTTTTTATATGTACACCTTTTTATATGTACACCTTTTATATGTACACCTTTTATATGTACACCTTTTTATATGTACACCTCTTTATATGTGCACCTCTTTATATGTGCACCTCTTTATATGTGCACCTCTTTATATGTGCACCTCTTTATATGTACACCTCTTTATATGTGCACCTCTTTATATGTACACCTCTTTATATGTACACCTCTTTATATGTACACCTCTTTATATGTATACCTTTTATATGTATACCTTTTATATGTATACCTTTTTATATGTACACCTTTTTATATGTATACCTTTTTATATGTACACCTTTTATATGTACACCTTTTATATGTACACCTTTTATATGTACACCTTTTATATGTACACCTTTTATATGTATACCTTTTATATGTACACCTTTTATATGTACACCTTTTTATATGTATACCTTTTTATATGTACACCTTTTATATGTACACCTTTTATATGTACACCTTTTATATGTACACCTTTTATATGTACACCTTTTATATGTATACCTTTTATATGTACACCTTTTATATGTACACCTTTTATATGTACACCTTTTATATGTACACCTTTTTATATGTATACCTTTTTATATGTACACCTTTTATATGTACACCTTTTATATGTACACCTTTTATATGTACACCTTTTATATGTACACCTTTTATATGTACACCTTTTATATGTACACCTTTTTATATGTACACCTTTTTTATATGTGCACATTGCGCACATTTGTCCCCCACTCCCCCAATACAGAGGAGAAAGCCGATGCAAGACTTCTCCACCATCATAAGATGAGCAAATAACCATACTCCAATTATTACTGCCATATAGTATGGTGCCCATATAACAGTGCCGTACATTGGCCAGATAACTAAATTGCAATGCTGTATAGTGGCACCACCATACACTGCTCATATACTACCACCATACACTGCTCATATACTACCACCATACACTGCTCATATACTACCACCATACAGTGCTCTTATACTGCCACCATACAGTGCTCATATACTACCACCATACAGTGCTCATATACTACCACCATACAGTGCTCAAATACTACCACCATACAGTGCTCATATACTACCACCATACAGTGCTCATATACTACCACCATACAGTGCTCATATACTACCACCATACAGTGCTCTTATACTGCCACCATACAGTGCTCATATACTACCACCATACAGTGCTCATATACTACCACCATACAGTGCTCAAATACTACCACCATACAGTGCTCAAATACTACCACCATACAGTGCTCAAATACTACCACCATACAGTATTCTTATACTACCACCATACAGTGCTCATATACTACCACCATACAGTGCTCATATACTACTACCATACAGTGCTCATATACTACCTACCATACAGTGCTCATATACTACTACCATACAGTGCTCAAATACTACCACCATACAGTACTCTTATACTCATGTAGCAGCCAGAATAATGTAATTTTTGAGTATTTCCTATTCCCTCTGCTTATTGATACTTTGTATGTATTTTTCTAATGAACAGTTTGGCGGTGTATTCCTGTATGTCGGGCAGATGGTAATGCAATGTTCTAACCCTTAACAGCAAAAGTAATTATTGCCAGGGGAAATCTCTGAGGACCTGAGACACTTTCAGTCTCCCAAGGGGCAGCAGCGTTAGGTTGTGTGAGTCCTGAATCCTTTATCCTTTCCCAAAGAATAAGACATTTATCTGGTGGAGACGGCGGACGAGGAGCGGACGGAAAACTTCCGGAACATCCCAGGACTGAGATGGGGAATGTAAGGAACCTTTATTGTCTTCTAGGAGGATTGTGCCACATACTACCAAGATGGCGACTACCTGCGCAGGAAGAGATCATAGGTGTCATTACCATAGAGGGTGACAGCTGGCACACTGTAACGATACCAGTGCTGCGCACGGAAGGAGATCATGAGGCTGATCAATATCTGATACATTCTCTATCATTGTATATTGTGATTTATAGATTATAGGGAACTGGTTCTGGACTATACATCGTACTAGATATTCTATTTTATATACAATAACTATCTATCTATCTATCTCATATCTATCTATCTATCTATCTCATATCTATCTATCTCATATCTATCTATCTCATATCTATCTATCTATCTATCTATCTATCTCATATCTATCCATCTCATATCTATCTCACATCTATCTATCTCATATCTATCTATCTATCTCATATCTATCTATCTCATATCTATCTCATATCTATCTATCTATCTCACATCTATCTATCTCATATCTATCTATCTATCTCATATCTATCTATCTCATATCTATCTATCTATCTCATATCTATCTTATATCTATCTCATATCTATCTATCTCATATCTATCTATCTATCTATCTCATATCTATCTATCTCATATCTATCTCATATCTATCTATCTATCTATCTATCTCATATCTATCTTATATCTATCTCATATCTATCTATCTCATATCTATCTATCTATCTATCTCATATCTATCTATCTCATATCTATCTATCTATCTATCTATCTATCTATCTCATATCTATCTCATATCTATCTATCTCACATCTATCTATCTCATATCTATCTATCTATCTCATATCTATCTTATATCTTTCTCATATCTATCTATCTATCTCATATCTATCTATCTATCTATCTCATATCTATCTCATGTCTATCTATCTATTTTATATCTATCTCATATCTATCTATCTATCTATCTCATATCTATCTCATATCTACCTATCTATCTCATATCTATCTATCTTTATCTATCTCATATCTATCTATCTCATATCTATCTATCTATCTCATATCTATCTATCTCATATTTATCTATCTATCTATCTCATATTTATCTATCTCATATTTATCTATCTCATATTCATCTATCTCATATCTATCTATCTCATATCTATCTATCTCATATCTATCTCATATCTATCTATCTCATATCTATCTATCTATCTATCTCATATCTATCTATCTCATATCTACCTATCTATCTCATATCTATCTCTATCTATCTCATATCTATCTATCTCATATCTATCTATCTATCTCATATCTATCTATCTATCTCATATCTATCTATCTATCTATCTCATATCTATCTATCTATCTCATATCTATCTATCTCATATCTATCTATCTATCTATCTCATATCTATCTATCTATCTCATATCTATCTATCTCATATCTATCTATCTATCTATCTATCTATCTATCTCATATCTATCTATCTATCTATCTCATATCTATCTATCTATCTCATATCTATCTCATATCTATCTCATATCTATCTATCTATCTCATATCTATCTCATATCTATCTCATATCTATCTATCTATCTCATATCTATCTATCTATCTATCTCATATCTATCTATCTATCTCATATCTATCTATCTATCTATCTATCTATCTCATATCTATCTATCTATCTCATATCTATCTATCTATCTCATATCTATCTATCTCATATCTATCTCATATCTATCTCATATCTATCTATCTATCTATCTATCTATCTCATATCTATCTATCTATCTCATATCTATCTATCTATCTATCTCATATCTATCTATCTATCTATCTATCTCATATCTATCTATCTATCTATCTCATATCTATCTCATATCTATCTATCTATCTCATATCTATCTCATATCTATCTATCCCATTGTTCTCCCTGCTGTAAATTATACATGTGACTGGTATATACCTTGCAATAAATACATGTGATCATTTCCCGCCTGTTGTTATCTCTGAGGTGACCGGACGTCTGGTTGTTCCTGAATAATTCATCCTGGAGGTGTCCGGAGAGCACAGCCGGCTCTCTGTATTATTCACTGTCATTGGGGGGGGGGGGGGGGGGGGGTCTGCACCGGTCTCTATATAGTGTGGGCGTTATACACAGGTCGTCATCCCGAATATAAAGTTCATAGTAATTGTAAACATAAATAAATCTATATTTGTGATTGGAAGGTGTTTAATAAATAAATATTTTTGCCCGTAGATTTTTTCGGCTAATCTGTAGACGTATATAGGTCAATGATGTAAATGAAGCAAATTGGGACACTTTAGGGAATTGAGGTTAATTGCGATATGGATTAGGATGTTTTTTCCTATATTTCACTTCTGTTTCTGTATATACCAGTGGTTCCCAACCAGTGTGCCTCCAGCTGTTGCAAGACTACAACTTCCAGCATGGCTGTCCGGGCATGCTGGGAGTTGTAGTTTTGCAACAGCTGTAGGCACCCTGGTTGGGAACCACTGCTATATAGTATATATGTCTTACAGCGGTATTCCCATCTAATGACATGATGGCTTGTTGGTGGAAGACGCTATCACTTTTTGATTCTAAAGGGTTAACCTATGTGACCCCCATGAATAGGTCAACCCTCAGTTCTTTCCAGTCTGACCACAGTTCTCTCTCTGTTGCTGTATAAAAATCTTAATCCTTCCAGTACTTATCAGCTGCTGTATACAACAGAAGTTGTGTAGTTCTTTCCAGTCTGACCACAGTGCTCTTTGCTGACACCTCTGTCCATGTCAGGAACTGTCCAGAGCAGAAGCAAATCCCCATAGCAAACCTCTCCTGCTCTTGACAGTTCCTGACAAGGACAGAGGTGGCAGCAGAGAGCACTGTGGTCAGACTGGAAAAGACTACACAACTTCCTGGGAGTAATTGTAGTTTTGCAACAGTTGGAGGCACCCTGGTTGGGAAACACGGGTTTAACCCCAAAACTACAACTCCCAGCATGCTTATTGGCTGTCCTGGCATGCTGGGAGTTGTAGTTTTGCCACAGCTGGAGGCGCCTTGGTTGGGAAACACTGGTTTAAAGCCTTAAAGGGGTACTCCGGTGGAAAACAATATTTTGTGCCCTAACTGGTGCCCAAAAGTTAAAAACTGATTTGTAAATTACTTCTATTAAAAAATCTTAATCATTCAATTACTTATCAGCTGCTGTATGCTCCACAGGAAGTTGGGTTGTCCTTTCCAGTCTGACCACAGTGCTTTCTGCTGCCACCTCTGTCCATGTCAGGAACTGTCCAGAGTAGATTCAAATATCCATAGCAAACCTCTCCTGCTCTGGACAGTACCTAAAATGGACAGAGGTGTCAGCAGAGAGCACTGTGGTCAGGCAGAATAGAAATTAAAATAGAAAAGAACTTCCTGTGCAGCATACAGCAGCTGATAAGTACTGGGAGGATTAAGATTTTTAAATAGAAGTAATTTACAAACCTATTTAACTTTCTGGCACCAGTTGATTTGAAAACATTCCCCCCCCCCCCCCCCCTCCGGAGTACCCCCTTTAAAAACTTAAAGGGATTGTCTTCTTCTTAAAACCCCTAGTATACAGGGCGTCACACTACTTGCCCGGTGACCGACATCTCTGATCAGTATGAGAACTGATATCAAGTGTTCAGGTTCCCTGCAGCGCCACCGCAGGAGAAGTGAAGTATTACATGGTGACTATAGAAATCAGTGGGCAGCCTATGTAATGCACAGTCCTGCCAGTTCCTCCACAGAGGAGTGCAACATTGTAACCCAGTGTTTCCCAACCAAGGTGCCTCCAGCTGTTGCAAAACTACAACTCCCAGCATGCCCGGACAGCCCTTGGCTGTCCGGGCATGCTGGGAGTTGTAGTTTTGCAACAGCTGGAGGCACCCTGGTTTGGAAACACCATTGTAACGTATAATTCTGAGCTATGATACTCTCTGGCGAGGATGGCGTCGTCCAGGCTTGTGAAACGATATTACAATATTTCCGTTTACGTTGTAGAGCGTGGAACACCGCGTGTTGTCCAGGGATCCGTCGGCCGACATGGAGCTGAAGCAGCCGGACTCGGGAATGTCCTCACCGAACACCACCATGTCCGCGCAGCAGGCCCACTTCGACATCGGTTCGCCCTCCAGTACCCTGTCCAACTACGACTCCTGTAACTCCAGCCAATCCAGTGTGGGGGATAAGAAATTACACGGGCACACGGGTCCAAGTAAGTAGTGCCCCCGACCTCTATACCTCCAGGTCCCTGTAGCCTACACTACTTTTTTGGCATAAATTGCACCTAACATTTTTTTTTTGACAATTTATCTCATTTTTATAATATGAGAAATTAAAATGTCCCGTACAATATTATATGATAATTCTCTTATCTAGATGGGGACCCGGCCAATTCAATGTTCCTGGAACAACTTTATAGCTGGTACGGGAAGAGAAAGGTCACTATTAAAGAGATACCGCTACATTTTATCTCCTAGTTAGGAAAGAGACAAATCCTCCGGGGCTCTTATATATTTGTCACTGGAATAATGCACGGTGCCCTAAAAGTGTACTTATATATATCTGTCTAGATTAGAACTCTCTCTTCTAATTGAACCCAGTAAATGGCAAATAAAGCCGAGACAGATGCAGAATAAGGACATGTCAAGTGTTCTGATCCCGTATACAAGAATATAACTACTATAATACTGCTCCTATATACAAGAATATAACTACTATAATACTGCTCCTATATACAAGAATATAACTACTATAATACTGCTCCTATATACAAGAATATAACTACTATAATACTGCTCCTATATACAAGAATATAACTACTATAATACTGCTCCTATATACAAGAATATAACTACTATAATACTGCTCCTATATACAAGAATATATCTACTATAATACTACTCCTATATACAAGAATATAACTACTATAATACTGCTCCTATATACAAGAATATAACTACTATAATACTGCTCCTATATACAAGAATATAACTACTATAATACTACTCCTATATACAAGAATATAACTACTATAATACTGCTCCTATATACAAGAATATAACTACTATAATACTGCTCCTATATACAAGAATATAACTACTATAATACTGCTCCTATATATAAGAATATAACCACTATAATACTTCTCCTATATACAAGAATATAACTACTATAATACTGCTCCTATATACAAGAATATAACTACTATAATACTGCTCCTATATACAAGAATATAGCTACTATAATACTTCTCCTATATACAAGAATATAGCTACTATAATACTTCTCCTATATACAAGAATATAACTACTATAATACTGCTCCTATATACAAGAATATATCTACTATAATACTGCTCCTATATACAAGAATATAACTACTATAATACTGCTCCTATATACAAGAATATAACTACTATAATACTGCTCCTATATACAAGAATATAACTACTATAATACTGCTCCGATATACAAGAATATAACTACTATAATACTGCTCCTATATACAAGAATATAACTACTATAATACTGCTCCTATATACAAGAATATAACTACTATAATACTGCTCCTATATACAAGAATATAACTACTATAATACTTCTCCTATATACAAGAATATATCTACTATAATACTGCTCCTATATACAAGAATATAACTACTATAATACTGCTCCTATATACAAGAATATAACTACTATAATACTGCTCCGATATACAAGAATATAACTACTATAATACTGCTCCTATATACAAGAATATAACTACTATAATACTGCTCCTATATACAAGAATATAACTACTATAATACTGCTCCTATATACAAGAATATAACTACTATAATACTGCTCCTATATACAAGAATATAACTACTATAATACTGCTCCGATATACAAGAATATAACTACTATAATACTGCTCCTATATACAAGAATATAACTACTATAATACTGCTTCTATATACAAGAATATAACTACTATAATACTGCTCCGATATACAAGAATATGACTACTATAATACTGCTCCTATATACAAGAATATAACTACTATAATACTGCTCCGATATACAAGAATATAACTACTATAATACTGTCTCCTATATACAAGAATATAACTACTATAATACTGCTCCTATACACAAGAATATAACTACTATAATACTGCTCCTATATACAAGAATATACCTACTATAATACTGCTCCTATATACAAGAATATCATTACTATAATACTGCTCCTATATACAAGAATATAACTACTATAATACTGCTCCTATATACAAGAATATAACTACTACAATACTGCTCCTATATGCAAGAATATAACTACTATAATACTGCCCCCTATATACAAGAATATAACTACTAGAATACTGCTCCCTATATACAAGAATATAACTACTAGAATACTGCTCCTATATACAAGAATATAACTACTATAATACTGCCTCCTATATACAAGAATATAACTACTATAATACTGCTCCTATATACAAGAATATAACTACTATAATACTGCTCCTATATACAAGAATATAACTACTATAATACTGCTCCCTATATACAAGAATATAACTGCTATAATACTGCCTCCTATATACAAGAATATAACTACTATAATACTGCTCCTATATACAAGAATATAACTACTATAATACTGCCATCTATGTACAACAACATACTGTAACTACTGAAATAGTGCCGTATCAACAGGAAGGTAAAGTATGATTTAACTGTCCGGCCTCCGCTGTTTTACTCTCAGGCTGCAGGGATTGTCAGTATCGGGACATCCCTAAACTCCAATACAATGATTCGATTCGCAATCAGTTTTTTCTGTCTTGATGTGGTGTGAAAAATATATTAGAGTTTAGGGGCAAGGAGGTAGGTAAGGCACTGTGAGGGACTTGTAGTCCTGGTGGGTGCTCAGCTCCAGGGGACTCGACCCAACGTCCCAAAATCCACACAATGAAAGAGAATGAAGCGGCGCGCCAAAGGATTCAATCCAAATTGGTGTTTTATTCACCCATCAGTACATGACGTAACGTTTCGATACACAATCCGGATCTTTTTTTCAAGCGTTTCATGATGGGTGAATACAACACCAATTTGGATTGAATCCTTTGGCGCGCCGCTTCATTCTCTTTCATTGTGTAGATTTTGGGATGTTGGGTTGAGTCCCCTGGAGCTGAGCACCCACCAGGACTACAAGTCCTACACAGTACCTTACCTACCTCCTTGCCCCTAAACTCTAATATTTTTTTACACCACACCAAGACAGAAAAAAACTGATTGCGAATCGGCACTGATACATGTGACTGTCCTTGCTTGCCGAGTGGGGATTAAAGGGGTACTCCACTGAAAAACATTTTTCTTAATCAACTGATGACAGAAAATTTAAAAGATGTGTAAATTACTTCTATTAAAAAATCTTAATCCTTCCAGTACTTATAAGCTGCTATATGCTCCACAGGAAGTTCTTTTCTTTTTGAATTTCCATTCTGTCTGACCACAGTGCTCTCTGCTGACACCTCTGTCCATGTCATGAACTGTCCAGAGCAGGATAGGTTTGCTATGGGGATTTGATCCTTCTCTGCACAGTTCCTAAAATGGACAGAGGTGTCAGCAGAGAGCACTGTGGTCAGACAGAATGGAAATTAAAAAAGAAAAGAACTTCCTGTGGATCATACAGAAGCTTAGAAGTACTAAAGGATTTTGTAATCGAAGTAATTTACAAATCAGTTTAACTTTCTGGCACCAGTTAATTTAAAAAAAAAAAAAATGTTTTCCAGCGGAGTACCCCTTTAATAGGACGCGTTGATTTATGAACCGGGATCTTGGGAGGTGGTCACGAGGAAAAAAGTAACTCCAGTGATTATCAAAGCATAAAGATAAATAAAGGAGCACTCACCCGGCCAAACATCCCAGGCTGACAGGCTGTCACCGGACCGTATCCCGCCACGTTGTGCGGCCTGATGAAGCGCCAAGTGGCATGATACAATCCTTGGCTGGCGTCTGAGCTCCCCCCTGGACCATCCACTGCCTCCCTGCCAAGATATGACTACATGTCTGTGACAGCCTGACAGCCTGGGACGTTTGGCCGGGTGAGTGCTCCGTTATTTATCTTTATGTTTTGACATCTATGTATAAAAAATATATTTTTATTTGACATATTAGTAAGATGTATACACAGTATAATGAAAATATCTGTAGCCATTGGGAAATGATGCTGAATCCTACATATACACATATATACACACATATACACATATATACTCACATATATACACACATATATATATATATATATACACACATATACACACATATACACATATATACCGTACATACATATATACACTCATATACACATAAACACATATATACTCACATATATACACACATATATATATATATATATATATACACACACATATATACATATATACCGTACATACATATATACACTCATATACACATATATACTCACATATGCACACATATATACACACATATATATACACACATTTACATATATATATATATATATATATATATACACACTTCCTGGTCGTCCTTAAGGTGGCACGAATGGGTTAAGCCCTTCTGCTTACCCGGAAGGAAGAAACAAAAACTAGCAGTAAAAAGTGAGACAAGTTAATTAGTCAATTACCCAAAACGAGCACACCTGCCCGGAAGCCATAAACCTATCCCAAGAACCACAGACACTTGTATTTCTTTTTTTCTTCTCACCTGGAAGAAGACGCAAGTGGCTCATACCCGGGGCTTCTGGGTTCCTGAGCTCAGGGGCGGCCGTATACTGGGTGCTATCCCCGGTCCCTCAGCCTGCACCCCCGACATTCCCTGGCCCGGCAGTTTAGGACTTCTTCCTAAGGCCGCCATATGTCCTCGCGCTGCGATAATGACGAATGGATGCCGGGGATGTCAGCGCTCCGCAGCGCCGGAAGTCGCCGGGGAGGACTGCGCAGGCGCATGACGCACTTCCGGAAGTTCCGGCTTTCGCGTCGGGGACCCATAAGTGAAGGACCCACGAACAGTAAGTGCCGGAGAGGCATTTGTTACCTTGTTTGTGGGTTTGGACGCCGGGGGAAGGACTTCTAGGCTGCTCCCTTCCACTCCTTACTGTTTGTATAGATAGAAGGGGACTCTAATATGGCGGCCTTGGCTGATGACTGGGAGTCCCATTGCTTTGCCCCACTTCCGCTGCGTCACTTCCGGTTCCGATCTCCAGGTATTTCTGACCGGTGGGATCTGCAAATGGCTGCACTCAGCCTAGGCAGCAGATCCCTTGGCCGGTCAGAGGTAGGAAAGATGTTGGTCACTTTTTCTCCATGAAATTAAGTGCATGTATTTCATAAGTGGGGGCTCTTCTGTTTTCTCTTGTTTTCCCAAATGGCTCCTTCTGGAAAGGCAAAGAGAAAATCTAGACACAACGTGTGCAACAAATGTGATCAGCCCCTACCAGAATCCAATGCTCGGGATACTTGTGAATCCTGTCTGAATCCATCTGATAACATGCAGACCAGTTCTTTCCTATCATGGTTCAAAGGGGAAATGTGTAATACCTGTCACGATTCGGCTTCCAGGTAGTGGATCCTCTGTGTCAGCGAGGGATTGGCGTGGACCGTGCTAGTGGCCCGGTTCTAAGAGGCTACTGGTTTTCACCAGAGCCCGCCGCAAAGCGGGATGGTCTTGCTGCGGCAGTAGCAACCAGGTCGTATCCACTAGCAACGGCTCAACCTCGCTGACTGCTGAGAAGGCGTGGGACAGAAGGACTAGGCAGAGGCAAGGTCAGATGTGGCAGAAGGTCGGGGCAGGCGGCAAGGTTCGTAGTCAGGATGGATAGCAGAAGTTCAGGTAACACAGGCTTTGGACACACTAAACGCTTTCACTGGCACAAGGCAACAAGATCCGGCAAGGGAGTGCATGGGAGGAGATCAGATATAGCCAGGGAGCAGGTGGAAGCCAATTAAGCTAATTGGGCCAGGCACCAATCATTGGTGCACTGGCCCTTTAAGTCTCAGAGAGCTGGCGCGCGCGCGCCCTAGAGAGCGGAGCCGCGCGCGCCAGCACATGACAGCAGGGGACCGGGACGGGTAAGTGACCTGGGATGCGATTCGCGAGCGGGCGCGTCCCGCTGTGCGAATCGCATCCCCAACGGCCAAGACAGTGCAGCGCTCCCGGTCAGCGGGACTGACCGGGGCGCTGCAGGGAGAAAGACGCCGTGAGCGCTCCGGGGAGGAGCGGGGACCCGGAGCGCTAGGCGTAACAGTACCCCCCCCCCCTTAGGTCTCCCCTTCTCT
The DNA here is from genome assembly GCF_029499605.1 of Hyla sarda. NCBI lineage: Eukaryota > Metazoa > Chordata > Amphibia > Anura > Hylidae > Hyla > Hyla sarda. The sequence continues at coordinate 140,440,300 of NC_079198.1, read as the reverse complement.
TTGTCCGGTAACTGCCTCCCCTGGGATGAGGACACCGGGAAAGAATGGAGGGTTTCCTCAACGGCAGGCAGTACAGCAGGAGTGGGAATGGGGAGGGAGGGCAGAGGGCGAGACCTGGCACGGGGCAGTGTGACACCAGGACGGGGGCCATGGGGAGGCACAGAGGCTTGCCTGACGGGACTGGGAGGGGGGGAGAGGCACTTCCTGTGGCAGGCAGAGTCCCAGTTCCTGATCTCCCCGGTGGTCCAATCAATGGTGGGGGAATGAAGCCGGAGCCAAGGCAGACCGAGGAGGACCTCAGAGGTACAGTTGGGGAGAATGAAGAACTCAATCCTCTCAAGGTGGGGTCCAATAGACATGAGGAGGGGCTCTGTGCGGTAACGCACGGTGCAGTCCAATCTGGCTCCGTTGACCGCGGAAATGTAGAGCGGCTTGACGAGACGGGTCACCGGGATGCTGAATTTATTAACAAATGACTCCAAAATAAAATTTCCAGAGGCACCGGAGTCCAAGCAGGCCACGGCTGAGAGGGAGGAGTTGGATGAAGAAGAAATCCGCACGGGTACCGTGAGACGTGGAGGAGCAGACTTGGAACCAAGAGACGCCACACCCACGTGAGCTGGGTGCGTGCGTGCGTTTCCCAGGCGTGGAGGACGGATAGGGCAATCCACCAAGAAATGCTCGGTACTGGCACAGTAAAGACAGAGATTTTCTTCCCTACGGCGAGTCCTCTCTTCCTGGGTCAGGCGAGACTTATCCACTTGCATGGCCTCCTCGGCGGGAGGCCCAGGCGTAGATTGCAACGGATACTGTGGGAGAGGTGCCCAGAGATCTAAGTCTTTTTCCTGGCGGAGCTCTTGGTGTCGCTCAGAAAAACGCATGTCAATGCGGGTAGCTAGATGGATGAGTTCTTGCAGATTGGCAGGAATCTCTCGTGCGGCCAGCACATCCTTGATGCGACTGGATAGGCCTTTTTTAAAGGTCGCGCAGAGAGCCTCGTTATTCCATGATAACTCGGAAGCAAGAGTACGAAATTGGATGGCGTACTCGCCCACTGAAGAATTACCCTGGACCAGGTTCAACAGGGCAGTCTCGGCAGAAGAAGCTCGGGCTGGCTCCTCGAAGACACTCCGGAGTTCAGTGAAGAAGGCCTGGACTGTGGCTGTGGCAGGATCATTGCGGTCCCAGAGCGGTGTGGCCCAAGACAAGGCCTTTCCTGAAAGAAGGCTTACTACAAACACCACCTTAGACCGTTCTGAAGGAAACAAGTCCGACAACATCTCCATATGCAGGGAACATTGAGACAAAAATCCACGGCAGAGTTTAGAGTCCCCATCAAATTTGTCCGGCAGGGACAAGCGGAGGTTAGGAGCGGCCACTCGCTGCGGAGGAGGTGCAGGAGCTGGCGGAGGAGATGGTTGCTGCTGTAGCAGAGGCAGAAGTTGCTGTAACATGGCGGTCAACTGCGACAGCTGCTGTCCTTGTTGGGCAATCTGCTGCGATTGCTGAGCGACCACCGTGGGAAGATCAGCGAGACTTGGCAGCGGCACCTCAGCGGGATCCATGGCCGGATCTACTGTCACGATTCGGCTTCCAGGTAGTGGATCCTCTGTGTCAGCGAGGGATTGGCGTGGACCGTGCTAGTGGACCGGTTCTAAGAGGCTACTGGTTTTCACCAGAGCCCGCCGCAAAGCGGGATGGTCTTGCTGCGGCAGTAGCAACCAGGTCGTATCCACTAGCAACGGCTCTACCTCGCTGACTGCTGAGAAGGCGTGGGACAGAAGGACTAGGCAGAGGCAAGGTCAGACGTAGCAGAAGGTCGGGGGCAGGCGGCAAGGTTCGTAGTCAGGATGGGTAGCAGAAGTTCAGGTACACAGGCTTTGGACACACTAAACGCTTTCACTGGCACAAGGCAACAAGATCCGGCAAGGGAGTGCATGGGAGGAGATCAGATATAGCCAGGGAGCAGGTGGAAGCCAATTAAGCTAATTGGGCCAGGCACCAATCATTGGTGCACTGGCCCTTTAAGTCTCAGAGAGCTGGCGCGCGCGCGCCCTAGAGAGCGGAGCCGCGCGCGCCAGCACATGACAGCAGGGGACCGGGACGGGTAAGTGACCTGGGATGCGATTCGCGAGCGGGCGCGTCCCGCTGTGCGAATCGCATCCCCAACGGCCAAGACAGTGCAGCGCTCCCGGTCAGCGGGACTGACCGGGGCGCTGCAGGGAGAAAGACGCCGTGAGCGCTCCGGGGAGGAGCGGGGACCCGGAGCGCTAGGCGTAACAATACCTTTAAAGAGATTAAAGAGTCCTTGCTGCCCAAGAAAAGGAAGAGAGATGATAGGGATGTTTCCCCAGCTGCATCCGATTCCTCATCCGGGGAATGCAGTACCTCCTCATCCAGTCCGGAGATAGTGTTTGACGATTTGGATGACGACCTGTACTTGTTGCCCAAGGATAAATTTCCCAAGTTATTGTCTGCAGTAAAGGACACTATAGAGTCTTCTAAAGATGTCTCTGCTAAACCTAAAAAGGATCAGTTGTATTACTTTCCACAGATTCCAGATATGAGACTTCCTTCTCACCCCATTCTGAATGACTGGTTCAAGAAAGATTGGGCCAACCCTGATAGGAAATCTGATGCAGGGGCCCGTTTTAAAACCACTTATCGGTTGGACCCCAAGAATTCCGCAGAATGGGAAAATCCACCTAAACTTGATTTGGCGGCTGCCAGAATGGTCAAGAAGTCACTATTCCCTTCTGACGAATCCTCCAGATTGTCCGACCCATTGGAGCGAAAGGCAGATAGCTTAGCTAAAAAGAATTACCTAGCAGCAGCTTCTACCTCCAAGATTGCGGCATCCTCTGTTCCTGTAGCTAGGGCTCTAAGGATCTGGCTGAGTCAATTATCTCAGCATATAGAAGAGGGGGTGTGCAGAGACTGTCTATTAAAAGGAGTCGATATGATGAAGGCCGCTGCAGAATATTTGTGTGATGCTCCTGTGAATGTACTGAAATTTTCATCCCGATCCCTAGCTTTATCTAATGCGACCAGGAGGGCGCTTTGGATATAGCAATGGTCGGGTGACATGTCATCTAAGTTCAGCTTTGTTAACATGCCTTTCCACCCTTCATCGATGTTTGGCCCTCATCTAAAGGATATACTGAAGTCTTACAATGAGGAGAAAGACGCGGCCTTCCCATTAGAGAGAAAGAAGTCCAGCAGGCCATTCTATGGGAGGTCCAGATACTCCCCAAAGAGGAGCTATTCCTTTCGGACCAGAAAGTCCAACTATAAGAAAAGGCAAGATTCAGCAGCAGCCAAGAAAAAAGCTTTTAACAAGCCTAAAGAATTATGACGCCATCGGCTCTTCTCCTCTGGTGGGTGGCAGGCTGAGGGTTTTTTCGCAGGTCTGTCAAAAGACGTCGTCGGACTCCTGGGTGACAGACATCGTCACAAGAGGGTATTCTCTAGAGCTGAGTTCGTTCCCACCACAGAAGTTCATGCTCAACAAGCCCTCCAACCCAGTGGTTTTAGAGTTGGTGGAAGAGTTTATAAGAAAGCACGCTCTAGAAAGAGTTCCAGATCACGAAAGATTCCAAGGTCTCTACTCACCAATATTTCCAGTGTCCAAGGCCTCAGGGGGATGGAGGCTAGTAATATCCTATTTAAATCAGTTTTTTGTGAAGCGCAAGTTCCGGATGGAGTCAATCCGGTCTGCCATAATAAACGTAGAAGAAGGAGACTTCCTAGCGTCAATTGACCTTCAAGACGCATACCTGCACATTCCTATTCTCAGAGCACACAGGAAATATCTACGGATTGCTCTCCTGTTCAATCACCAGATACTCCATCTCCAGTTCACATGCCTACCATTCGGCATTACCTCGGCACCTCGCGTTTTTACCAAGGGTGTAGTGGTCCTGACTGCAGCTCTGCGGCTCCAAGGGATATGCGTGACGCCCTATCTGGACGAGAGCCCCCTCAGAAGGCGTGTTGAAGCAACATCTTCACAAGACCCTACAGATGTTGGATGCCCACGGGTTCATAGTGAACGTAAAAAAGTCTTCTCTGAACCCTTCTACAGTCATCTCTTATCTCGGATTTACAATAGACACTCTTCGAATGAAGTTGTTCCTTTCAGATCAGAGGGCCACCAATCTGCAAGAAGCGGTGCAAGATCTCCTTCAAGTAGATCAGTGCTCAGTAAGGAAAGCGATGAGGGTGCTAGGAATGATGACATCATCTCTGGAAGCCGTTCCGTGATCCAGGGCTCATTTCAGGATGTGGCAGACTTGCATTTTGAGCCAGTGGGACAAAAGCAGAGACTCCCTGGAGAGGACTATCAGGATTCCTCTTGGGGTGAAGAAAGATCTCCTTTGGTGGATGCACCCACAACGTTTCCTACAGGGCAAAGCTCTCAAGAGTCCGATTCAGACGGTCCTCATCTCGGATGCCTCAGGCTCAGCCTGGGGTGCCCATGTAGGGGACCATTGGGTGCAAGAAGCTTGGTCACAGAAGGAGCAACGAATGTCCTCGAACTTGAAAGAGCTCACAGCGATCAGGAAAGCACTCATTCACTTCAAACCCAGGATTCTCCACAGGGCTGTTCAAGTGCAGTCAGACAACCTAGCAGCAGTGTTCTACCTGAACAAACAGGGGGGAACACGAAGCCCCTCCATGCAGAAGGAGTGTGCCCGCATCATGCTCTGGGCAGAAGAGAATCTCTTTTCCCTGTCGGCCATCCACATCAGGGGAGTGGACAACGTGAGAGCAGATTGGCTCAGCAGAAACTCGATTTGCCCAGGAGAGTGGGAGTTGAACCCTTTGGTCTTCAAGAAGATCACGTCCATGTGGGGCCTGCCAGAGTTGGATGTTATGGCCAACTCCCAGAACAAGAAGCTTCCCCAGTTCTGCTCCCTGTCCAGAGTGGGGAATCCGTTAGCGATAGACGCTCTGTCAATGAGCTGGGAGAAGTTTTTCGTCTATGTCTTTCCCCCGATTCCATTGATCCCGAAAATGCTGCAAAAAATTCGGGACGAGAAGGTGAGAGCAGTTGCGATCCTGCCATTTTGGCCCAGGAGGGCATGGTTCCCGCTAGCACTGAATCTGGCGAAGAATCAGGTTTGGAAGATACCCATCCAGAAGGACTTACTTCTCCAATCAGGGATGCTTCATCCAGACCTCGGGAGACTCCAGCTTGCGGCATGGAACATGAACTCAGAACCTTAACGGATCAAGGCCTGTCTCAGGAGGTCATTGCTACCCTTCTAGCTTCTAGAAAGCCGGCTACCCTCAAAGTCTACAGCAGAGTGTGGTCTCTTTACTCGGCTTGGTGCACCAGAAAGTCATCCTCCCCAGAGCAAGTGGCATCTCTGTTGCAGTTCTTACAAGAAGGCTTCCAAAAGGGTCTGAAGCCGAATACACTCAAGGTGCAGTTGACCGCCATTAACTCCTACCTTAATGGAATTTTTGCAGGAACACCTCTCATCAGCAGATTTTTTAGAGCCATTAACAAGCTGCGCCCATCCTTCCATAACCCGTTACCAGCTTGGGACCTGCCTTTGGTTCTAAGGAGACTGACATCACCTCCTTTTGAACCTCTGGAGAATTCCTCTTTGAAGTTCCTGACTTTCAAGTGTATCTTCCTAGTGGCAATTACATCTGCCAAAAGAATCAGTGAGCTTCAAGCTCTGTCATCCAAAGAACCCTATCTCAGGTTACTATCGGATGCAGTTGTGCTAAGAACGATGCCGGGTTTCCTTCCCAAAGTCTCCACGGCTGCTAATATTAATCAGGAAATCATACTGCCTGTGTTTGAAGATGAGTCCGAGGACGAGTTGCATCTCTTGGATGTGAAAAGGACCATCTCCATGTACCTACAAAGAACCTCAGAGTTCAGACAGTCCGAAGCCTTGTTCCAGGGGAAAAGAGGGAGCAAATCATTGCTAGCAAGATGGATAAGAGACACCATCAAGCATTGTTATTTTTTGGAATATAAAGAGTCCCCTCTTCTCTTAAGAGCTCACTCCACAAGATCTACAGCTGCGTCCTGGGCTGAGAAGTATCATGTTCCAATGGACCAGATTTGTAAAGCGGCTACGTGGGCTTCACCGAACACGTTCATAAGACACTACAGGATCGATGTAGCATCGTCCGAGGGATCGGCCTTTGGCTCGAGAGTTCTTCAAGGTGCCATAAACCATTGATGTCCCTCCCGTTCGTTCTTGCACTGCTTTGCATGTCCCATTCGTGCCGCCTTAAGGACGACCAGGAAGTAGAAAATGTATTCTTACCTGAAATTTTCTTTTCCTGTAGTCCGTAGGCGGCACAAGTATACCCTCCCATTAAATAAGTTTATTGCTGCATAAGATACAAGTGTCTGTGGTTCTTGGGATAGGTTTATGGCTTCCGGGCAGGTGTGCTCGTTTTGGGTAATTGACTAATTAACTTGTCTCACTTTTTACTGCTAGTTTTTGTTTCTTCCTTCTGGGTAAGCAGAAGGGCTTAACCCATTCGTGCCACCTACGGACTACAGGAAAAGAAAATTTCAGGTAAGAATACATTTTCTACATATATACACACAAATACACACATATACACATATATACACATATATACTCACATATACACACATATATACACATATATACACACATATACACTTATATACACACATATACACATATATATACACATATATACACACATATATACACATATATATACACATATACACATATATACACACATATACACATATATACACCTATATACACATATATACACACATACACATATATACACACAAACATATATATATATATATATATATATACACACACATACACATATATATACTCACATATATACACACATATACACATATATACACACATATACACATATATACACACATATACACACATATACACATATATACACACATATACACACATATACACATATATATACACATATATACACACAAACATATATATATATATATACACACATATACACATATATACACACACACACATATACACATATATACACACACATGTGCTGAGTTTTCATATATTATAATACTGCCCACTATGTAGAAGAAAGTAATATAATACTGTTCTCTATGAAGAAAAGTACTACGGTACAGAACCGGTGTGGGCTCTTTCTACATCTAGCTGGGATTTGGCTTCTCTCCGCGTGAACTTCCTTTTATTTAAATGTTTTTTATTGAACTTATTTGTGTTCAGTAAAACGAACAATAAGCTTCTCTTTTCTCTCACAGTTCTGAGGAATGTTTTTTCATGGTAGAATCTCAGCCACAATACACAAACATAAGTAACTAAATAAATAAGTAAATAAATAAATAACTAAATAAATAAGTAACTAAATTAGTAACTAAATAAATACATAAATAAATAACTAAATAAATCCACACATAAGTAAATAAGTAATTAACTAAACAAATAACTAAATAAGTAAATAAATAACTAAATTAGTAACTAAATAAATAAATCAATACATAAATAACTAAATAAATACATAAATAAATAACTAAATAAATACATGCATAAGTAAATAAGTAATTAACTAAACAAATAAATACATACATAAGTAAAAAAAAAAACGAAATAAATTCATAAATAAATAAATTAAATAAAAAATATATTTATACAATTTATTTATATTATCTATACAATATATCGCTCAAGAGCAGCTTTCTTGACACAACTGTGGTGTCTGGGATGTTGCAATGATATTACAGGGTCTGGTGGTATTAACCCTCATTTGTCGTGACGCCAGGGTGCGGTTTGCTTAGTATTGGAGGTCCTGCCGCCAACCGGCCCACAAACAGCAGGGATAATAAACGGATAATAATAATAAATGTCCACAGCAGAATTTATGAGATAACTGGAAACTTTTACTTGAACTTTTACGCAGTCTTTACAAGTATACAGTGTCTCTCGAGGTAACCGTGATGCAGGTTCCTCACAGGCTTTGCTGGAACTGGTAGTCTTTAGCTTTAAGCAGGCCACTGTGCCACTGTGCTAATAATATAAGATTTGAGTAGAATAGTAGTCACACAGGATTTGTAGGTTTGAACTTTATAACTCACGGTTTTAGTGGCTGCTGGTTCTTTAGGCTTTGGCCTAGTTGAGATGAATGAAGTTATGATGATTGTGCTTGATAGTCCGGAACTAAGAGCAGGAACAAGAGAGCGAATTTAGTAGCTACAGCCCCTTATATAATAGGGGGCAGGACTAAAGCCTATTGGTGCAAAGCCTGTAGGTCCTGAACCCAGAGAACTCTGGGTACATCACATGACATTATTACATGGCCCCGGAAGGTCCTAAATATCTATACAACCATTATCCTATACCACGTGACCTGGGTAGGTCCTATACATTTGTACACTATACAAAAATACATTTATATGAGGCGACCAAGGGGTAAGCCCTGCAGGAGAGCCCTGTGGAATGGAGGGACTCTATCTGAGGGGACTTTATACAGGAACAGGACCAGGTCCTGTACCGGGACACGACACAACCTCAAATGTCCTGTTAGCCAAGTCTTAGAGCTGATTTTTGTTTTACTATACAGGCCAAAGGCTGTCCGGGCATGCTGGGAGTTGTAGTTTTGCAATCTGAAATCTTTATACAGTTCTTATGGAATGACCTGGATGTCTGCATTGATTACTAACACAATGGGAGAGGATTGTGATAAGTCATATGACACACAAAGCATTGTACTGTTCATGTCTTTTATTGAGCATGTCAAGTAAACATCCACAGTGCAGGGAGAAAATGTTTATCATGACAGATACTCTTTAAAGGAGGTTTTCAGTGTGAACTTGCTTCATAGACAGTGGGTACCAGCTGCTATTAGCAGCCAGGACTCACTGCTTATGCCAACTATTGTGCTGATGTCCAGGACTTAACCCTGTAGATGCTGTGATGAATTGATGAATGGCGATTAATTAGTGGTTGTGTGGTCTGATCAGGACCTCAGTCTCGATCGGTTAAGATGGAGTCTGGGGATCTCCTGCTTAACTTAGTGCCACCGATTGTTACTCTTCTTGTACAGTCTGCCTTGTATAATAATAATGGAACTTCACAGTGAACAGCGTAATTGTGAAAAAAAAAATATATATATGCGACCAAAATTCTGAAATTCTAACGTGATTAAAAAGTCCCATCAAAACCAAAATGGTACCAATAACATAATAATACAAAATATATATTGTTGTTGTTGGTATTTGTATTATTATTATTTTTATAAATTATGGGGGTCAGAATTTTCTTTTAAAAAAAGTAAAAAATGTTAAAAATAGTCAATCAAAACAAAACCTTTATAAATGGAGTATCTTTGTAATCGCACTGACCTACAGATTAAAGATAACATGCAATTTTTCTTACCGTGAAGTGCGCCACATAAAAACAACCTCCCCCCCAAAAAAAAAAAAATATTATTAGCATTTTTTTTTTTTTTATTGCACCCCAAAAATAATTTCTTTATTTATATATTTTTTTCTTTTAGTTTCGCGGTAGATTTTATTTTACATAAAGCATTGTCATTACCAAGTATAACGCAGCATAACACAAGCCCTGCGGATGGAAAAACTGAACTAAAGCATCGACCTCATACGTATCATATGACATCATAGATATGAATATTAGACACCCACAGAAATGCCATTGTCCATGTGTAATACGGCCATGATGTCATCGCCCCCGATACTAAAGATTAAGACGTCTTAGTTACATACACCTCTAGGAAACTTTAATCCGCCCACGCGCCTTCTCCGCTATCGCCTCAGGTTTCACTTGTATTATACGTAAAACAACAACTTGATAATTCATTTACTTACCAGGATTATCGCGTCCTCCGCTTTTGTGTTTCAAAAGAAATATTCAAAGCCGGGGAGCGAAACATATGATGTGTTGTGGGTTTGTTCTTTTATACACGTCTCATGTCTTCTTTGTGTCTCTAGCGCCGCCCTTTACCCCCAGACTGGATATAGTATTGCAGCTCATCTCTGTTCGGGCTGTAATATCCCAGACCCAGCGCAAGGACGAGGCTGCAGGAGGGCGGCGCGGGATCTTATAGATTGCGAACTATCACCGCCTATCCTGATCACTCATAACTCCCACTGTCACTATTACATGTAGACACCAGTAAAGTGTGTGCAAAAAAAACTATGTATATTGGGTGACCATGTTTATATACTGTGTGTAAAATGGGGTCTGGTAATGGTTGTGGATCGGTAGCGTCACCTACCCAGTCCTCCCAGTACCTACACAGTCCTCCCAGTACCTCCATTGTTGTGCCACCCGTGTTCAGTGTGATAAAGCAACTGCTTACCTGTATTAGCTTATGTGGCAGGTATAACGTTTTCAGCCATACTGGATTCCATTCCGTCACTGAAATGATTTCCTAATGGTGCCTACATCTCCCATGAATCCTCTGGCTTTGCAGAGAGAGAGAGGGTGGAGTTTGATCACTGCGCCTCATCATCTTATTAGGCTGCTAGTGCTGGAGGTCTCCCAGGTGAATTTATGAAACTCAATAGTGGATTAGGGTCAGTTCACATTATGTGCAGTTTTCATGCTTTTTCTTTTTCATAGTGTTTTTTTTTTTTTTTTTTTTTTGAGAAATATTGCAATGAGGTGAATGTACTTTGACCTATAATCACAATTGAGGTGTTTTATGGGCTGTGTTTTTAGGCTTTTAGTGTTTGGGCTGTTTTTACACAATTTTGTACTGTTTTTGGTTATTTTTGCCGTGATTTGCACTTTTTTTCTGCAATTTTTGTAAAATCATGCCAAAATAGATAGAACACACCAAAAGACGAAATGTGTGAACACAGTCTCTGGGTAGGTGTATATCAACTATATATCCTGATCCCATAGAGATAGCAGCAGTATACAGAGAGATGGAGGGGAGGTGTATGACTACTATATATCCTGATCCCATAGAGATAGCAGCAGTATACAGATAGAGCTGGAGGGGAGGTGTATAACTACTATATATCCTGATCCCATAGAGATAGCAGCAGTATACAGATAGATCTGGAGGGGAGGTGTATAACTACTATATATCCTGATCCCATAGAGATTGCAGAAGTAAACAGATAGAGCAGGAGGAGAGGTGTACATCAATTATATATCCTGATCCCATAGAGATAGCAGCAGTATACAGATAGAGCTGGAGGGGAGGTGCATAACTACTATATATCCTGATCCCATAGAGATAGCAGCAGTATACAGATAGAGCTGGAGGGGAGATGCATAACCACTATATATCCTGATCCCATAGAGATAGCAGCAGTATACAGATAGAGCTGGAGGGGAGATGCATAACTACTATATATCCTGATCCCATAGAAATAGAGCTAGAGGAGAGATGTATAACTGCTGTATATCCTGATCACATAGAGATAGCAGCAGCAGTATACAGATAGAGCTAGGGGGGTCTTATAGGAGGGATCTAAGAGGTGATACTGTCATCCTGCAGTTCACAGGAAGTCAGCTGACCCAGGACTGACACATTAAAAGAAATCTGTCACTACATTCACCCGCACGAACCAGCAGGCATGCTGGGAGTTGTAGTTTTGCATTGTGCAGTAAGCACTAAGACAGAGGAAGGAATGAAGTAGATATTAATAAGCCGGGCTGAGCGCTGACGTCACTGTGCCTGAGGCAGGGATCATAGCTCCGCCCATGCCCCAGACTGCTCATTTGCATATTCAGTAAAACAAAGATATCTCCCGAACGCAGTAACGGATCCGGACACAGCAGGTATCATTTTAATCAGTGTCACCTACAGCTAGTACTGGTTAGTGCGGGTTAATGCAGTGACAGATTTCCTTTAAGCATTGTGATTTTCTGCTGGTCAGGCTGGCAACAACATGACCCAATTACAGTAATGGAATAAAACAGATGGCACCGTACGACTGGTGATGGTGAGTGTGCATGATATGGGTAATAGAAAACCCTGAGCTTTTTTAAAGGGGTACTCCGGTGGAAAACTTTATTTATTTATTTATTTTATATCAACTGGTGCCAGAAAGTTAAACAGATTTGTAAATTACTTCTATTGAAAAATCTTAAAGGGGTACTCCGGTGAAAACCTTTTTTCTTTTAAATCAACTGGTGGCAGAAAGTTAAACATATTTGTAAATTACTTCTATTAATAAATCTTAATCCTTCCAGTACTTATTAGCTGCTGAATACTACAGAGGAAATTCCTTTCTTTTTGGAACACTGATGACATCATGAACACAGTGCTCTCTGCTGACATCTCTGTCCATTTTAGCAACCATGCATAGCAGATGTATGCTAAGGGCAGCATGATGGCTCAGTGGTTAGCACCGCTGCCTTGTAGTGCTGGGGACTTGGGTTCAAATCCCACTAAGGACAACAATAAATAAAGCGTTGTTATTATTATTATTATAATAACGTCATCAGAGAGCATTCATCGTGATGTCATCAGAGAGCATTCCAAAAAGATAAAGAATTTCCTCTGTAGTATTCAGCAGCTAATAAGTACAGGAAGGATTAAGATTTTTTAATAGAAGTAATTTACAAATATGTTTAACTTTCTGCCACCAGTTGATTTAAGAGAAAAAAGGTTTTCACCGGAGTACCCCTTTAATCCTTCCAGTACTTATTTGCTGCTGAATACTACAGGGGAAATTCTTTTCTTTTTGGAACACAGAGCTCTCTCCTGACATCACGAGCACAGTGCTCTCTGCTGACATCTCTGTCCATTTTAGGAACCGTCCAGAGTAGGAGAAAATCCCCATAACAAACATATGCTGCTCTGGACATTTCCTAAAATGAACAGAGATGTCAGCAGAGAACACTGTGCTCGTGATGTCAGCAGAGAGCTCTGTGTTCCAAAAAGAAAAGAATTTCCCCTGTAGTATTCAGCAGCTAATAAGTACTGGAAGGATTAATATTTTTTAATAGAAGTCATTTACAAATCTGTTTAACTTTCTGGCACCAGTTGATATTAAAAAAAAATAAAATGAAAAAGTTTTCCACCGGAGTACCCATTTAAGTGCTTTTACTCCTTACGTCAGTCCTTCCCAACCAGGGTGCCTCCAGCTGTGGCAAAACTACAACTCCCAGCATGCTCGGACAGCCTTTGGCTGTCCGAGCATGCTGGGAGTTGTAGGTTTTGCCACAGCTGGAGGCACCCTGGTTGGGAAGGACTGTCTTAGGACTGTATTTGGGTGGTTCCTCTTTATATGTAGACCCAGTATTGGGCGGACTAGATGAGCCGTGTGGTTCTTATCTGACGACACTTTCGTTTTTATGTATTTTTAATATTTTCTTCCCCTTTAGGGCCTCCCGAAGCCGCCATGACGGATATGCAGACCTACATGGACATGTTGAATCCTGAGGTAGATCCCAGTGGCAATAAGAAAACGGATCCAACCACCAACCCTCCGCCACCTCCTCCGGCCTTCCCGCCACCTCCTCCACCGCCCCCTGATACTTCGCTCCCGCCACCCCCATGTTATCCTGCGCCAAGTCCTCCGGAGGGACAACACACATCGGAGATGTACGTACAGGCGAAGAACAACCTCCGACATGTGGAGAGCGAGGTCCTAAATGAAGAGGTAAAACTAAAATGTCAATCTTCCAAGGAATTTTTGGGGAAATTCACACACATTTTACATACATTACCCACATTTAGTAATACATTTTGTTTGGCTGCATATATTTAAAAAGATTATCCAGGATTAGAAAAACAGAGCTAATTTCTTCAAAAAACAGCGCCACCCTGTGCTCAGGTTATGTGTGGTATTACAACTTGGCTCCATACACTTCAATGGCACTGAGCTGCAATACCACACACAACCTGAGGACAGGAGTGGTGCTGATAACCCCTTAGGGTGCGTTCACACGGCCGTCTGTCCCCGTTTTTTTTTATCCCCGTTTCGGTTCCGTTCTTGCAGGCTGTAAACGGATTAAAAACGGTTTTAATAAAATCTCATTCATGTCAACGGGATTTTTTTACAAACTGTTTACATCCGTTTGTACCCGTCTGCGGGTTTTTTTTACGGCAGAAAAAACGGCACATGCAGTATTTTTTCTTCCGGCAAAAAAAAAACAAAAAAACGGATACAGTAAATTTAACATTGAAGTCTATGGGAAAACGGACGAACCTTTAATGTCATCAGTTTGCGTCCGTTTTTTCAATCCGTTTTTTGATCCGTTTTTACTTCGTGCTCGGAACAAAAAAAAATTTATTAACTGAACAAAAATGGATCCAAACGGATAACATCCGTTTGCATCCCTTATTGTCTGTTTTTTTTAAGTCCTTTTTTTATTTTTTGACAGGAGAAGAACGGGACAGGTCTAGATGGCCGTATGAACGCAGCCTTAAAGGGCTACTCCGGTGGAAAACAAATTTTTTTAAATCGACTGTTGACAAAAAGTTATACAGATTTGTAAATTACTTCTATATAAAAATCTTAATCCTTCCAGTACTTATCAGCTGCTGTATGCTCAACAGGAAGTTGTGTGGTTCTTTCCAGTCTGACCACAGTGCTCTCTGCTGCCACCTCTGTCCGTGTCAGGAACTGTCCGGAGCAGGAGAGATTTGCTATGGGGATTTGCTCCTACTCCGGACAGTTCCTGACATGGACAGAGGTGTCAGCAGAGAGCACTGTGCTCAGACTGGAAAGAATTACACAACTTTCTCTGTAGTATACAGCAGCTGATAAGTACGGGAAGGGTTAAGATTTTTATATAGAAGTAATTTACAAATCTGTTTAACTTTCTGGAGCCAGTTGATTAGAAATTTTTTTTTTCCCCCAGAGTAGCCCTTTAATGGCAAAACAAGGTCTAAAAAATGTATCCCCCACATATTACAAAATAGATGGAAAGAAGAAGCTGATGTCTCAGTTCTGGAAACTCCATGAGATATTTGTCCTTTATATAGTGCAGCATCGATTATTATTACAGAATAATGTAGAGGTTCTTGTATATGCCTTGTGCTTACCTTTTTTTAGGTAATGTGGCAGGCATAGGGTTTATAGCCTTATTAATTCCATCACTGAAATAATTTTCTAATGTTGCCTACATTTCCCATGAATCCACTGGCTTTACAGAGAGAGGGGGTGGAGTCTTATCACTGCACCTGGCTATCTTATTTGGCTGCTGGTGCTGGAGGTCACCCAGCTGAACTGATAAGATGGATCAGTGGGTTGGGGTCAGTTCACATTATGTGCAGTTTGGATGTATTTTCCTATTAAAAGTTTGTTTTTTAAATATTGCCACGAGGGGAAAGTGATTTGCCCTAGAGTCACAAAGTCTTTATGCTAAGTTCACACCTGCATTTTTTGCTATGATTTTCTAAATTGTGGTAAAATAGCACAATTTTTAAATGATGAATGCAGCTTTAGGGGAGGGGTATAGCTACTAAAGCTGGAGGAAAGGTGTATAACCACTATATATCCTGATCCCATAGAGATAGCAGCAGTATACAGATAGATCTGGGATGGAGGTATATAACCACTATATATCCTGATCCCATAGAAATATCAGCAGTATACAGATAGAGCTGGAGGGAAGGTGTATAACTACTATATATCCTGATCCATAGAGATAACAGCAGCAGTATACAGATAGAGCAGAAGGGAGGTTAATAACTACTTTATATCCTGATCCCATAGAGATAGCAGCAGCAGTATACAGATAGAGCTGGAGGGAGGTGAATAACCACTATATATCCTTATCCCATAGAGATAGCAGCAGTATACAGATAGAGCTGGAGGGGAGGTGTATAACTACTATATATCCTGATCCATAGAGATAGCAGCAGCAGTATACAGATAGAGCTGGAGGGAGGTGAATAACCACTATATATCCTGATCCCATGGAGATAGCAGCAATATACAGATAAATCTGGGATGCAGGTATATAACCACTATATATCCTGATCCCATAGAGATAGCAGCAGTATATAGACAGAGCTGGAGGGAAGGTGTATAACTACTATATATCCTGATCCATAGAGATAGCAGCAGCAGTATACAGATAGAGCAGGAGGGAGGTTAATAACTACTATATATCCTGATCCCATAGAGATAGCAGCAGCAGTATACAGATAGAGCTGGAGGGAGGTGAATAACCACTATATATCCTTATCCCATAGAGATAGCAGCAGTATACAGATAGAGCTGGAGGGAAGGTGTATAACTACTATATATCCTGATCCATAGAGATAGCAGCAGCAGTATACAGATAGAGCTGGAGGGAGGTGAATAACCACTATATATCCTGATCCCATGGAGATAGCAGCAGTATACAGATAGATCTGGGATGGAGGTATATAACCACTATATATCCTGATCCCATAGAGATAGCAGCAGTATATAGACAGAGCTGGAGGGTAGGTATATAACTACTATATATCTTGATCCCATAGAGATAGCGGCAGTATACAGATAGAGCTGGAGGGGAGATGTATAACTACTATATATCCTGATCCCATAGAGATGGCAGCAGTATACAGATAGAGCTGGAGGGGAGGGTATAACTACTATATATCCTGATCCCATAGAGATAGCAGCAGCATACAGATAGAGCTGGAGGGGAGATGTATAACTACTATATATCCTGATCCCATAGAGATAGCAGCAGTATACAGACAGAGCTGGACGGAGATGTATAACTACTATATATCCTGATCCCATAGAGATAGCAGCAGCATACAAGTAGAGCTGGAGGGGAGGTGTATAACTAACTATATATCCAGATCCCATAGAGATAGCAGCAGTATACAGATAGAGCTGGAGGAGGTGTATAACTGCTATATATCCTGATCCCATAGAGATAGCAGCAGCATACAAGTAGAGCTGGAGGGGAGGTGTATAACTAACTATATATCCAGATCCCATAGAGATAGCAGCAGTATACAGATAGAGCTGGATGAGGTGTATAACTGCTATATATCCAGATCCCATAGAGATAGCAGCAGTATACAGATAGAGCTGGAGGGGAGGTGTATAACTACTATATATCCAGATCCCATAGAGATAGCAGCAGTATACAAATAGAGCTGGAGGGGAGATGTATAACTACTATATATCCAGATCCCATAGAGATAGCAGCAGTATACAAATAGAGCTGGGGGCTCATACACATGGGCAGATTTGATAGCGAACTCACAGTATGTTTCCTGCTGCAAATTTGAATGGGGCGGACTCATACTCTTAATTAGAGGGGCAGGGGCTCAAGCCCCCTTTTGAGCCTGTGTGTGCACGTCCCTGCTCCTGATGAAGAACCTGTATTGCAGTTTGTGCACCTTGTTTTAGAGGCTTCTGTTTTTCCTTGACCAGATTTGACTAATCCAACACTTCTCCTTTCTAGAGATGACTCAGGTGCCGGGTTTTACATTATTCTCCCCCCACCGATCTATTTACCTCTCTTCCCGCACATTATAAAGAATCAGCCATCACTTTGCATTTACCCTTTCACCTCCATTGGAATGTCCACCAACCTTACACGGCCCGGTCCAGTTTTTTAATTAAAGGAGTATTTAAAAAGTGGCAAAAGATAATGTGCTCCGTCCTAAACTGTTTTATATCCTGAAACTACGTGATTTTTGTACGCAATCACTAATGCTTCTTTTTCCCTAAAGGTCCACATAGAGCCAAAAGACAAGCACATATATAAAGATAAAGAAGTACATAGAAATAAATAGACATAAAGATGTAGCAGCACCCCAGTAGGTAGTAGCAGCCCGCTCTGAAGGTAGCAGCAGTCCCCCTGTAGTTAGCAGCCTCTAGTAGTAGCAGCAGCCCACCTGTAGGACTGTAGTAGAAGTAGACCCTTGTAGTTGTAGCAGCCCCCCTGTAGGTAGTTTCAGTCCCCCTGTAGGTATGAGCTCCCTTTAATTGTAGAAGTCCCCCAGTAGTAGCTGCAGCCCTGCTGTAGTCATTTCAGCCCCCTGTAATTGAAGAATCCCCCTCTGTAGTAATTGCAGCCCCTGTAGTAAAATCAGCCCCCCTTGTGGGTAGCAACAGCCATGTTCTAGGTAGTAGTAGCAGCAGCCCCTCTGTAGTAGAAGCAGCCCCTCTGTAGTAGAAGCAGCCCCTCTGTAGTAGAAGCAGCCCCTCTGTAGTAGAAGCAGCCCCTCTGCAGTAGAAGCAGCCCCTCTGCAGTACAAGCAGCCCCTCTGTAGTAGAAGCAGCCCCTCTGCAGTAGAAGCAGCCCCTCTGCAGTAGAAGCAGCCCCTCTGCAGTACAAGCAGCCCCTCTGTAGTAGAAGCAGCCCCTCTGCAGTAGAAGCAGCCCCTCTGTAGTAGAAGCAGCCCCTCTGTAGTAGAAGCAGCCCCTCTGCAGTACAAGCAGCCCCTCTGTAGTAGAAGCAGCCCCTCTGTAGTAGAAGCAGCCCCTCTGTACTAGAAGCAGCCCCTCTGTAGTAGAAGCAGCCCCTCTGTAGTAGAAGCAGCCCCTCTGTACTAGAAGCAGCCCCTCTGTAGTAGAAGCAGCCCCTCTGTAGTAGAAGCAGCCCCTCTGCAGTAGAAGCAGCCCTCTGCAGTAGAAGCAGCCCCTCTGCAGTAGAAGCAGCCCCTCTGTAGTAGAAGCAGCCCCTCTGTAGTAGAAGCAGCCCCTCTGCAGTAGAAGCAGCCCCTCTGTAGTACAAGCAGCCCCTCTGCAGTAGAAGCAGCCCCTCTGTAGTAGAAGCAGCCCCTCTGTAGTAGAAGCAGCCCCTCTGCAGTAGAAGCAGCCCCTCTGCAGTAGAAGCAGCCCCTCTGTAGTAGAAGCAGCCCCTCTGCAGTAGCAGCAGCCCCTCTGCAGTAGAAGCAGCCCCTCTGTAGTAGAAGCAGCCCCTCTGTAGTAGAAGCAGCCCCTCTGCAGTAGAAGCAGCCCATCTGCAGTAGAAGCAGCCCCTCTGTAGTAGCAGCAGCCCCTCTGCAGTAGAAGCAGCCCCTCTGCAGTAGAAGCAGCCCCTCTGTAGTAGAAGCAGCCCCTCTGCAGTACAAGCAGCCCCTCTGCAGTAGAAGCAGCCCCTCTGTACTAGAAGCAGCCCCTCTGCAGTAGCAGCAGCCCCTCTGTAGTAGCAGCAGCCCCTCTGCAGTAGCAGCAGCCCCTCTGTAGTAGAAGCAGCCCCTCTGTAGTAGAAGCAGCCCCTCTGTAGTAGAAGCAGCCCCTCTGCAGTAGAAGCAGCCCCTCTGTAGTAGAAGCAGCCCCTCTGCAGTAGAAGCAGCCCCTCTGTAGTAGAAGCAGCCCCTCTGTAGTAGAAGCAGCCCCTCTGTAGTAGAAGCAGCCCCTCTGTAGTAGAAGCAGCCCCTCTGCAGTAGAAGCAGCCTGTTACGCCGAGCGCTCCGGGTCCCCGCTCCTCCCCGGAGCGCTCGCTACACTCTCCTCACTGCAGCGCTCCGGTCAGATCCACTGACCCGGGGCGCTGCGATACCGCCTCCAGCCGGGATGCGATTCGCGATGCGGGTAGCGCCCGCTCGCGATGCGCACCCCGGCTCCCGTACCTGACTCGCTCTCCGTCGGTCCTGTCCCGGCGCGCGCGGCCCCGCTCCTTAGGGCACGCGCGCGCCGGGTCTTTGCGATTTAAAGGGCCACTGCGCCGCTGATTGGCGCAGTGGTTCCAAATTAGTCTGATCACCTGTGCACTTCCCTATATCACCTCACTTCCCCTGCACTTCCTTGCCGGATCTTGTTGCCATCGTGCCAGTGAAAGCGTTTCCTTGTGTGTTCCTAGCCTGTGTTCCAGACCTCCTGCCGTTGCCCCTGACTACGATCCTTGCTGCCTGCCCCGACCTTCTGCTACGTCCGACCTTGCTTCTGTCTACTCCCTTGTACCGCGCCTATCTTCAGCAGCCAGAGAGGTGAGCCGTTGCTAGTGGATACGACCTGGTCACTACCGCCGCAGCAAGACCATCCCGCTTTGCGGCGGGCTCTGGTGAAAACCAGTAGTGACTTAGAACCGATCCACTAGCACGGTCCACGCCAATCCCTCTCCGGCACAGAGGATCCACTACCTGCCAGCCGGCATCGTGACAGTAGATCCGGCCATGGATCCCGCTGAAGTTCCTCTGCCAGTTGTCGCTGACCTCACCACGGTGGTCGCCCAGCAGTCACAACAGATAGCGCAACAAGGCCAACAGCTGTCTCAACTGACCGTTATGCTACAGCAGTTACTACCACAGCTTCAGCAATCATCTCCTCCGCCAGCTCCTGCACCTCCTCCGCAGCGAGTGGCCGCTTCTGGTCTACGCCTATCCTTGCCGGATAAATTTGATGGGGACTCTAAGTTTTGCCGTGGCTTTCTTTCCCAATGTTCCCTGCACCTGGAGATGATGTCGGACCAGTTTCCCACTGAAAGGTCTAAGGTGGCTTTCGTAGTCAGCCTTCTGTCTGGAAAAGCCCTGTCTTGGGCCACACCGCTCTGGGACCGCAATGACCCCGTCACTGCCTCTGTACACTCCTTCTTCTCGGAAATCCGAAGTGTCTTTGAGGAACCTGCCCGAGCCTCTTCTGCTGAGACTGCCCTGTTGAACCTGGTCCAGGGTAATTCTTCCGTTGGCGAGTATGCTGTACAATTCCGTACTCTTGCTTCAGAATTATCCTGGAATAATGAGGCCCTCTGCGCGACCTTTAAAAAAGGCCTATCCAGCAACATTAAAGATGTTCTGGCCGCACGAGAAATCCCTGCTAATCTACATGAACTCATTCATCTTGCCACCCGCATTGACATGCGTTTTTCCGAAAGGCGTCAGGAGCTCCGCCAAGATATGGACTCTGTTCGCACGAGGCGTTTCTTCTCCTCGGCTCCTCTCTCCTCTGGTCCCCTGCAATCCGTTCCTGTGCCTCCCGCCGTGGAGGCTATGCAGGTCGACCGGTCTCGCCTGACACCTCAAGAGAGGACACGACGCCGCATGGAGAATCTTTGCCTGTACTGTGCTAGTACCGAACACTTCCTGAGGGATTGTCCTATCCGTCCTCCCCGCCTGGAAAGACGTACGCTGACTCCGCACAAAGGTGAGACAGTCCTTGATGTCTACTCTGCTTCTCCACGTCTTACTGTGCCTGTGCGGATGTCTGCCTCTGCCTTCTCCTTCTCTACTATGGCCTTCTTGGACTCTGGATCTGCAGGAAATTTTATTTTGGCCTCCCTCGTCAACAGGTTCAACATCCCTGTGACCAGTCTCGCCAGACCCCTTTACATCAATTGTGTAAACAATGAAAGATTGGACTGTACCATACGTTTCCGCACGGAGCCCCTTCTAATGTGCATCGGATCTCATCACGAGAGGATTGAACTTTTGGTCCTCCCCAATTGCACTTCTGAAATTCTCCTTGGACTTCCCTGGCTTCAACTTCATTCCCCAACCCTGGATTGGTCCACTGGGGAGATCAAGAGTTGGGGGCCCTCTTGTTCCAAGGACTGTCTAAAACCGGTTCCCAGTAACCCTTGCCGTGACTCTGTGGTTCCTCCAGTAACCGGTCTCCCTAAGGCCTATATGGACTTTGCGGATGTTTTTTGCAAAAAACAAGTGGAGACTCTACCTCCTCACAGGCCTTATGATTGTCCTATCGACCTCCTCCCGGGCACTACTCCACCCCGGGGCAGAATTTATCCTCTGTCCGCCCCAGAGACTCTTGCCATGTCTGAATACGTCCAGGAAAATTTAAAAAAGGGCTTTATCCGTAAATCCTCCTCTCCTGCCGGAGCCGGATTTTTCTTTGTGTCCAAAAAAGATGGCTCCCTACGTCCTTGCATTGACTACCGCGGTCTTAATAAAATCACGGTTAAGAACCGCTACCCCCTACCCCTCATCTCTGAACTCTTTGATCGCCTCCAAGGTGCCCACATCTTTACTAAACTGGACTTAAGAGGTGCTTATAATCTCATCCGCATCAGAGAGGGGGATGAATGGAAAACGGCATTTAACACCAGAGATGGACACTTTGAGTATCTGGTCATGCCCTTTGGCCTGTGCAACGCCCCTGCCGTCTTCCAAGACTTTGTTAATGAAATTTTTCGTGATCTTTTATACTCCTGTGTTGTTGTATATCTGGACGATATCCTGATTTTTTCTGCCAATCTAGAAGAACACCGCCAGCATGTCCGTATGGTTCTTCAGAGACTTTGTGACAATCAACTCTATGCCAAAATTGAGAAATGTCTGTTTGAATGCCAATCTCTTCCTTTTCTAGGATACTTGGTCTCTGGCCAGGGACTACAAATGGATCCAGACAAACTCTCTGCCGTCTTAGATTGGCCACGCCCCTCCGGACTCCGTGCTATCCAACGCTTTTTGGGGTTCGCCAATTATTACAGGCAATTTATTCCACATTTTTCTACCGTTGTGGCTCCTATCGTGGCTTTAACCAAAAAAAATGCCGATCCCAAGTCTTGGCCTCCTCAAGCGGAAGACGCCTTTAAACGACTCAAGTCTGCCTTTTCTTCGGCTCCCGTGCTCTCCAGACCTGACCCTTCCAAACCCTTCCTATTGGAGGTTGATGCCTCCTCAGTGGGAGCTGGAGCTGTTCTTCTACAAAAAAATTCTTCCGGGCATGCTGTCACTTGTGGTTTTTTTTCTAGGACCTTCTCTCCGGCGGAGAGGAACTACTCCATCGGGGATCGAGAGCTTCTAGCCATCAAATTAGCACTTGAGGAATGGAGGCATCTGCTGGAGGGATCAAGATTTCCAGTTATTATTTACACCGATCACAAGAACCTCTCCTACCTCCAGTCTGCCCAACGGCTGAATCCTCGCCAGGCCCGGTGGTCTCTGTTCTTTGCCCGATTTAATTTTGAAATTCACTTTCGGCCTGCCGATAAGAACATTAGGGCCGATGCTCTCTCTCGTTCCTCGGATGCTTCGGAAGTTGAACTCTCTCCGCAACACATCATTCCTCCTGACTGCCTGATTTCCACTTCTCCAGCCTCCATCAGGCAAACTCCTCCAGGAAAGACCTTTGTTTCTCCACGCCAACGCCTCGGAATCCTCAAATGGGGTCACTCCTCCCATCTCGCAGGTCATGTGGGCATCAAGAAATCTGTGCAACTCATCTCCCGCTTCTATTGGTGGCCGACTCTGGAGACGGATGTTGTGGACTTTGTGCGAGCCTGCACTATCTGTGCCCGGGATAAGACTCCTCGCCAGAAGCCCGCTGGTTTTCTTCATCCCATGCCTGTCCCCGAACAGCCTTGGTCTCTGATTGGTATGGATTTTATTACTGATTTACCCCCTTCCCGTGGCAACACTGTTATTTGGGTGGTCGTTGATCGATTCTCCAAAATGGCACATTTCATCCCTCTTCCTGGTCTTCCTTCAGCGCCTCAGTTGGCTAAACAATTTTTTGTACACATTTTTCGTCTTCACGGGTTGCCTACGCAGATCGTCTCGGATAGAGGCGTCCAATTCGTGTCTAAATTCTGGAGGGCTCTCTGTAAACAACTCAAGATTAAATTAAATTTTTCTTCTGCATATCATCCCCAATCCAATGGACAAGTAGAAAGAATTAACCAGGTCTTGGGTGATTATTTACGACATTTTGTTTCCTCCCGCCAGGATGACTGGGCAGATCTCCTTCCATGGGCCGAATTCTCGTATAACTTCAGAGTCTCTGAATCTTCCTCCAAATCCCCATTTTTCGTGGTGTACGGCCGTCACCCTCTTCCTCCCCTCCCTACCCCCTTGCCCTCTGGTCTGCCCGCTGTGGATGAAATTTCTCGTGACCTTTCCATCATATGGAGAGAGACCCAAAATTCTCTCTTACAGGCTTCATCACGCATGAAGAAGTTCGCGGATAAGAAAAGAAGAGCTCCTCCCATTTTTTCCCCTGGAGACAAGGTATGGCTCTCCGCTAAATATGTCCGCTTCCGTGTCCCTAGCTACAAGTTGGGACCACGCTATCTTGGTCCTTTCAAAATTTTGTGCCAGATTAATCCTGTCTCTTACAAACTTCTTCTTCCTCCTTCTCTTCGTATTCCTAATGCCTTTCACGTTTCTCTTCTTAAACCACTCATCATCAACCGTTTCTCTCCCAAATCTGTTCCTCCCACTCCTGTTTCCGGCTCCTCGGACATCTTCTCCGTCAAAGAGATTCTGGCATCCAAAAAGGTCAGAGGGAAAACCTTTTTTTTAGTGGATTGGGAGGGTTGTGGTCCAGAAGAGAGATCCTGGGAACCTGAGGACAATATCCTAGACAAAAGTCTGCTCCTCAGGTTCTCAGGCTCTAAGAAGAGGGGGAGACCCAAGGGGGGGGGGGGTACTGTTACGCCGAGCGCTCCGGGTCCCCGCTCCTCCCCGGAGCGCTCGCTACACTCTCCTCACTGCAGCGCTCCGGTCAGATCCACTGACCCGGGGCGCTGCGATACCGCCTCCAGCCGGGATGCGATTCGCGATGCGGGTAGCGCCCGCTCGCGATGCGCACCCCGGCTCCCGTACCTGACTCGCTCTCCGTCGGTCCTGTCCCGGCGCGCGCGGCCCCGCTCCTTAGGGCGCGCGCGCGCCGGGTCTTTGCGATTTAAAGGGCCACTGCGCCGCTGATTGGCGCAGTGGTTCCAAATTAGTCTGATCACCTGTGCACTTCCCTATATCACCTCACTTCCCCTGCACTTCCTTGCCGGATCTTGTTGCCATCGTGCCAGTGAAAGCGTTTCCTTGTGTGTTCCTAGCCTGTGTTCCAGACCTCCTGCCGTTGCCCCTGACTACGATCCTTGCTGCCTGCCCCGACCTTCTGCTACGTCCGACCTTGCTTCTGTCTACTCCCTTGTACCGCGCCTATCTTCAGCAGCCAGAGAGGTGAGCCGTTGCTAGTGGATACGACCTGGTCACTACCGCCGCAGCAAGACCATCCCGCTTTGCGGCGGGCTCTGGTGAAAACCAGTAGTGACTTAGAACCGATCCACTAGCACGGTCCACGCCAATCCCTCTCCGGCACAGAGGATCCACTACCTGCCAGCCGGCATCGTGACACAGCCCCTCTGTAGTAGCAGCAGCCCCTCTGCAGTAGAAGCAGCCCCTCTGCAGTAGAAGCAGCCCCTCTGTAGTAGAAGCAGCCCCTCTGCAGTACAAGCAGCCCCTCTGCAGTAGAAGCAGCCCCTCTGTACTAGAAGCAGCCCCTCTGCAGTAGCAGCAGCCCCTCTGTAGTAGCAGCAGCCCCTCTGCAGTAGCAGCAGCCCCTCTGTAGTAGAAGCAGCCCTCTGCAGTAGAAGCAGCCCCTCTGTAGTAGAAGCAGCCCCTCTGCAGTAGAAGCAGCCCCTCTGTAGTAGAAGCAGCCCCTCTGTAGTAGAAGCAGCCCCTCTGTAGTAGAAGCAGCCCCTCTGTAGTAGAAGCAGCCCCTCTGTAGTAGAAGCAGCCCCTCTGTAGTAGAAGCAGCCTCTCTGCAGTAGAAGCAGCCCCTCTGCAGTAGAAGCAGCCCCCCCCCCAACCACCCCGGCAGTAACAGCAGCCCCTCTGTAGTAACAGCAGCCCCTCTGTAGTAACAGCAGCCCCTCTGTAGTAACAGAAACTCTTCTTTAGTAACAGCAGCTCCTGTAGTAGCAGCAGCCCTCACCAAAGTTGTCCAGCAGACATCAGAGTGGCTGTTCTGTTCCGGATTGTCATCGGTGGGAAGGGAGAGGGACATTGCTATCGGCTAACATCACTGGCCGTTTTTTTTCAAGCAGATGTGCCTGTGCGCGGCATGTCTGCCGCCAGAATAGAGTGGCGGAATAGAGGCCTGCTATATTGAAGTGGTGGCGGCCCCGACGGATTGGTGAAGGTTACATGGTGGCGCTAAGTAACTTCAACCTGTAAGATGTTGCAACTGATGTTGCAATTGGGCAAAGAAAGTCTAAGAGCAGACAATGGCGGTGCGGAGAGAAGGTTTTCCTGTAGGTCACTTCTCTATTACCAAGTGCTCATAAGGTCACCTTGAGTCAGTCAGAGAAAAATCATTTTTTCCAGGTAAAACTAGAATCTATTTGCATAAATTAAGTGGAAATTTTCTTTTTGTCGTCATGGAGAAAAAAGCATGAGCCATAATTTTGTTAAACCAAACTTTTATAGCATACACCTTGCCACCGCACACCGCACTTCCTCTTTAAAAATATCATCTTCATTTAGTTGAGCCACATGTACATCTGGGTTCATATGAGTTTTTGCCTGTTAGCTCGTCCACATCTACCATGAGGCAAGATGAGCATCTCACCTCCGGCGGCAGATTCTTGGGTCTCTGAAGGGGGTTGACACTTCTGCTCTATCATTTTAGTTAAAGAGGGGTCCAGTGAAAAATGACTTATCCTCTCTCCTGTGGAAATGGGATAAGTGTCTGATCGTGGGGGGTCCGACCAGCGGTCCATTCAGTACCCTGCCTGCTGCGTGCATGCCTCCGCTGTACCAGCCTATTCTCACTCCTGGCCGTTGCCTGCACCGCTGAGGTGGATCAAGTTCAGGACCTTTGTGTGCAACAAAAACATCACACATACTGGGCCTGAAGTCTGCGGAAAGTGCTGTAGTGCAAGTCTTTTTATTTTACTGTTATCTCTGACCTTTCCCAGCTTGCCATGCTACCAGGGACAGTATGTCGTAAGTCACATGGTCTCCTTGAGGCGTGGCTATGCCACAGTGGTCGGTGATAGCAGGGTGCATGGGATTTACTGAAACAAGGTTATTTCTCTACAGTCTGCAGCACCTGCCTTATGCATTTCCTGTCTGCTCTACTGACTGCAGTAAGCACACCTCCTTCTTCCCTAAATTTCAAAGTAAAAATATATATGAATATGTCCAAATAAAATAGAAAAAATGGTCGACACAACGCCTGCATTCTGCATAACGAGTGCGCAGGCTTCTGGCCCTTAAAGGGGCCAGTACATGCCAAAATTAATTTTAAGAAGTTAAAAGAACTTCAATTGGTTTGACCTCATCCCATTTATAGTTTTGAATGAACTCTGCCTGACCTGACCTTTGCCTGTCTTTACCTTTGCCTGTCCTGACCTTGGCCTGTCTTTACCTTGGCCTGTCCTGACCTTGGCCTGTCTTGACCTTTGCCTGTCTTGACCATGGCCTCTCTTGACCTTGGCCTGTCTTGACCTTGGCCTGTCTTGACCTTGGCCGGTCCTGACCTTGGCCGGTCCTGACCTTGGCCGGTCCTGACCTTGGCCTGTCTTGACCTTGGCCTGTCTTGACCTTGGCCTGTCTTGACCTTGGCCTGTCTTGACCTTGGCCTGTCCTGACCTTGGCCTGTCTTGACCTTGGCCTGTCCTGACCTTGGCCTGTCCTGACCTTGGCTGTCTGACAATGTTATCTGTCTACTTCTTCTGTTAGATTATGCACTTTCTGAGTGTGCAGCTTCTCTTCTCCTAGAAAGATGGGTGTTTATCCAGCTCCAAATCACAGGGGGTGCCAAATATTCAGGTCTAAAAATCCAATTACATCATCATGACGTTCTCTTTCCCGCTCTCCTTTGAAAGCCGTTATGTGCTCACATGTATATAATACGTACCATGTTTAATGTTGTATAACTCTGATGAAGTGAGGGTCCCCTCGCGAAACACGTTGTTTTTTTACCATTATTTAATAAACAAGTATTTTATACCTGAATACTTGGCACCCTCCTGTGATTTAGAGTCAACAGGACTACTGCCTTTGGTGCCGGATAAGCACCCATCTTTTCTAGAAGAAGACAAACCGCACACTCCTAAAGTGCATAATCTACCCTACCACCGCTGTCACAGATGACCAGGTTTGGATGCTGGGCTGCCATAAGGATAATGAAGAATGATTAATTACTCATACATGCGCTTATCAGTCTTCTGCCTGTAGCGCAACAAAAATAGGGGAGTGGACAAACCTCATTAACTGTGTGATCTATTTTTATAAATTTTTTATTATTTTTTTATAAGCCTTTCATTCTCTGTCTCTCCTTGTAATAAGGATTAACAGCACTTAGCGCCTACACTCTGTTTTCTCCCCTATATGTATTGTCTACTTCTTTTGGTGACATTGGAATTGTTAGCTGTTGGCAACAGAGACTATTCTGAGTCGTGACCTGGGGATTCCCTGCATAGAGGTTAAAGGGTAAAGACCGGGGAATCCCTTAGACTTTGCTCCCCAGTTTGTCCCCAAATCAAATCCTTTGCAATCCCATTATCCGGATAGGCTTTGTGTCCAGTAGTGACGCACAGTCTGTGTACGCTGCTCATCATGGAGGAGACGTTTGGGCCTAGCCCCCGGCCTCCCGTCTGCCGGCCCCTTGTCCCTGCCCAATATATATCCATCTGAACATGGTTAATAATGCAGGGAGTTTAAGCAGCTTCCTGATCTTGTATTATCTACGTGGGGTTCACTTTCTCCGAGGCATTGCACCTGCTCCCGCAGAACATCCTCCCAAATCTATTTTAAAGGTTTATAGAATATGGCTGTATTGTAAGCGACGGCTTAAAATTCACCCAGTCCTTTAATTATTTTACCCGTGTTTTGTCTCCGATACACAAAGCCTTTTCTTGCCGAGATAAATGGTCCCCAACATGTCCTTTCATTCTGCAAGCGAGTGAGTAAACAGCGCGACAATAGAGACAATGGGCCCTTTATGTTTTCTTGGCAGAGGGACCTGAAAACATGATGGCCGACTGGATCATCTTCTTAATTGGGAGAGCCCGGGGAATCGGACAATATTTCAATTCAATTTTGCACTTTTTAAAATTTAGCAAATTAGAAAAAATATTGAAAAAAATAATTATGCAACATGTTTCAGCCTGATGTCCGCACAGGACAATGCGTTAGTTTTATTAGATGATTCTGTGTCTGCAGCGAGAAACATGAGCGCCGGGAGCCGGGATGAATTATTTAGCGCAGTCTCTTGCTCAGCAAAGCATTTCATTGTCCATAGGGATAATGAGGGACGGACCTGGGGCTTGGGCAGAATATTAGGTCTGTGCTCCAAGTGCTAATAGCCGTCTGGTCCTATTTGCATAATATGTCCGATCCGTGTAGTGCTCAAGGGCTCCGCTTTGCCTTTTATGCCTTATTGTTGCTCGTGTTCTCTTGTTCGCAGCTCGGAGCTTGCTGCGCGATTCGCCGTTGCATTGGAGGCTATAGATAACGCAGTCGAAAATAAATCCAGGAGTGTCTGGTGTCTCTGTAATGTGAAGCCGTGGCTACTTAACCCCTGGGGAGAGATGGCCGAAGATTAATTTCCAGTTCAAAAGTCAAATGGAGAAGAGACGAGAAAAATCGAATAGATCTGTTATATGTATTATATGTTGTGTAGTGCTGTACTAACACTTAAAGGGGGACCCTGGAGAAAATAAATATGTTATCAAATCAACTGGTGGCAGAAAGTTATGCAGATTTGTAAATGACTTCTATTTAAAAATCTCAATCCTTCCCATAGATATCAGCAATTATATGTCCTACAGGAAGTCATGTAGTCCTTGTATTCAGACACAGTGCTCTCTGCTGACACCTCTGTCCATGTCAGGAACTGTACAGAGCAGGAGAGGTTTGCTATGAAGATTTGCTCCTGCTCTGTACAGTTCTAGATAAGGACAAAGGTGGCAGCAGAGAGCACTGTGTCTGACTAGAAAGACTACTTAAAGGGGTACTCCGCCAAAAAACATCTTATCCCCTATCCAAAGGGTTTAGGGGATAAGAAATCTGATCGTGGGAGTCCCGCCGCTGAGGACCCCCGTGATCTCCGGTGCGGCACCCCAGTCATCCGGTGCATGGAGTGAACTCTGCTCCGTGTCGGATAATTGGCGACTACAGCCCATAGACCTGAATGGAGGGGGCGTGGTGTGACGTCACGAACGCAGAAGCTCCAAGCTTCCGTGTTCCAGACGTTGCCGACTCAAAGATCGCAGGGGTCCCCAGCGGCGGGACCCCCTGTGATCAGACATCTTATCCCCTATCCTTTGGACAGGGGATAAGATGTTTTTCAGCGGAGTACCCCTTTAACTTTCTCAAGGACTTAAAGCATCTAGAAAGACTACTTGACTTCCTCCAGGACATACAGCAGCTGATAAGTACTGGAAAGACTATGTTCCTCCAGGACATTACATACAGCATCTAACAAGTACTAGAAAGACTAATCGACTTCCTCCAGGACATCCAGCAGCTGATAAGTACTGGAAGGATCACATGACTCCTCCAGGACATTCAGAAGTCACCAGTGTGTGGTTGTCAATCGGATGAGAACTGAGCTCTGGTGCCCACCCATCTTCTAGACCACTGTTTCCCAACCAGTGTTGCTCCAGCTGTTGCAAAACTACAGCATGCTGGGAGTTGTAGTTTTGCAACAGCTGGAAGCACACTGGTTGGAGAACAGTGGCCTAAACCCTTATTAGCATATTGAGTGCCAAAATGTATAGCATAGATCACTACTATATATCATTTTCATTCATCTAAATTGGGTAATTGTGGCAAATAGTGCAAAGATTTCTGCCGGATCCATGACTTGGGGATATCCTAATTGCTGGCCCTAAATAACCCAATCCCCCAACCTTACCATAAACGACAGACACTCAAATTGGGTAGAGGGGCCACAGCAGACCCACTTTTATTATCCAAACCATTAACAACATTATTTACAAAATATTAACCCCCTCCCGTATGAACATCATAACATACCAACTTTAATTTACCTGCCCCCCAGGACAAGGACTTGAAGGCACCACTAATTTAAAGGGGGCCTCCTATTTACCCACAGCCGTGTATCACCAGGCCCGAGGGCACCAACTATCGGAGACCCCCAACCCTCCCTGGGGGCCCCCATGCCCGCAGGGAATTCACCACCAGATTTGGTACCGTCCCCATCCTGAACTGAAAACCACCTTTCAGCTGCCAGAATGTCCATTCACGCCTCCTAGTCCCTATCCTGCTACCTCTGCTGCGACCTATATAATCAGGCGGGCGGCGGACTTCTTCTTGTGACCCCCTGCCCCCTCAGCCACCCCTTATCATACCTCTCCTAGCTCCACCCCTTCACCTTGACCCCACTCCCTTGAACTTCTCCTGACCTTAACCCTTCCTTGTCCCATAGTCTCCCCCTGTCATGTGCCCCTCCATTCCTATACTCTCCATTCCAGGGCTTTCTTTCAGATGGGTGAGACGCAGGGCTCAAGTCCTGCAGGAACATGTGGGAACTGAGTTCCTGCACTTTTTTAACAGCAGGAACATTGGGGGAGATTTATCAAATCCTGTCCAGAGGAAAAGTTGCCCAGTTGCCCATAGCAACCAATCAGATCGCTTCTTTCATTTTTAACAAGGTCTCTGCAAAATGAAAGAAGTGATCTGATTGGTTGCTATGGACAACTGGGCAACTTTTCCTCTGGGCAGGATAAATCTCCCCCAACGTTCCCATTAGCAGGACCAGCACTTGACTGGAAATCTTGGGTGAGTTTCAACACTTTTTTTCCCCCTGGTGAGACGGCACAAACCATCAGGTGTGAACTGTCCCTGAGATGTGGACTGGGTATCAGAGATGATCTTTACTGCACACAAACATTTTCCAGCGCGGTGAATCTCCTGTAATTGCGCAATATTTTCCTTTTTTTTTGTAGACGCGCTGGATACGTCACAGCTAGAGTCTACTTCATCAGGGGCAACGAATTATTGATATGGAATCCTATGAACCTGCTTTTTATTGTATTTCATATATTTCTATAGCGTATGTGTGTGTATGTATATGTGTGTGTATGTATATGTGTGTGTATGTATATGTGTGTGTATGTATATGTGTGTGTATGTATATGTGTGTGTACTGTATATGTGTGTGTATATATATATATATAATATGTGTGTATGTATGTCTGTGTGTGTGTATAATTGTGTGTATGTATATGTGTGTATTTATGTGTGTATGTATGTTATATGTGTGTGTGTATATATATATATGGGTGTATGTATGTGTGTATATATGTGTGTGTGTATATATATATGGGTGTATGTATGTGTGTATATATGTGTGTGTGTATATATATATGAGTGCATGTATGTGTGTATATATGTGTGTATGTGTCTGTGTGTGTATATATGTGTTTGTGTGTATGCATGTTTTGTATATGTGTATGTTTGTATGTGTGTATGTATGTTTTCTATATGTGTGTGTATATGTATGTGTATGTATATATGTATGTGTGTACGTATGTATGAATGTGTGTGTATATATGTGTTTGTGTGTATGCATGTTTTGTATATGTGTATGTTTGTATGTGTGTGTGTATATGTGTGTACATATGTATGTATGTGTGTATATATGTGTGTATGTGTCTGTGTGTGTATATATGTTTGTGTGTATGCATGTTTTGTATATGTGTATGTTTGTATGTGTGTGTGTATATGTATGTGTGTGTATGTATGTATGAATGTGTGTGTATATATGTATGTGTGTACGTATGTATGAATGTGTGTGTATATATGTGTTTGTGTGTATGCATGTTTTGTATATGTGTATGTTTGTATGTGTGTGTATGTATATATGTGTGTATATGTATGTATGTGTGTTTTCTATATGTGTGTGTGTGTGTGTGTACGTATGTATGAATGTGTATATATGTGTATGTATCTGTATGTATATATGTATGTGTGTACGTATGTATGACTGTGTGTGTATATATCTGTACGTATATATATCCAGCATAACTTCTGAACAGTTGGAAAGATTTCTATTTAACTTGGTTTATATCTTTCTTATATGTCAACTAAAAATATAGTAGACTTTATCCCCATCTCCACAGTCCTAGAGTAACGTCATCAGGTGAAGTCTTTTGGACTTCCAGTATATTACCTGATCACGTTACTCTCGGGCTGTGGAGATTGCCCGGGAGTTTTAAACATCCTGCTACTGGACCAACATCTTGGTAAAGTATGATTTAACTGTCTGGCAGGAGAATAATCAGTGGGAGAGGAGACAGAGAGAACAGAGGGGGCGGTTACAGGAGAAGATTTATTGCGGCTAAGAGAAGAGTGAGAGGGGAAAGAAGACATCAGGGTGGGCGCCTAGAGAGGACATAGCAGTGCTGGAGCTTCAGAAACTGGGAAAGCTGGGTAACACGCTGGATAAAGACTTTATCTGTCTGGCAAACCAGTCGATTTGGAGACATGAAGAGAAGTAGCAGGTGTCACTTAGCTGACATATTCAATTAATGACGACTAGTACACCCCCATACACATGAGCTGATGGGCCGGTCCTGCCAGAGTAGAGAACCATTCCTCCTCCTGTACCTGAGTCTTATAGATTATAAGAGAATTCTATTTTTATCCCTTTCGCTTTTATCAAGGACTTACGCTCCCTACCGCCTTACACACGGGCGGAGACTGAACTTTGTTCAAGTCGTATTCTAAAACTTCCTGAATTTGTAAGAGTGAGGTGGGGGGAGGGGGTCAGCGGCAAAAATACGGCAGCAACCGGGAATACGACGTTAGTGACCTCAATGACATCACATATATCACTCTCATCTATGTTCAGTTTATGAGTCCTGAGAGTTATAATGTGTAATATGTTACTATAGGGGAAACTTAGGACCCTGGATTTGATTTCCTGGGGCTATGAACTTAGGAAAACAGTGACCTCACCAGCAGAATAGTGAGTGCAGCTCTGGAGTATAATACAGGATATAACTCAGGATCAGTACAGGATAAGTAATGTAATGTATGTACACAGTGACCTCACCAGCAGAATAGTGAGTGCAGCTCTGGAGTATAATACAGGATATAACTCAGGATCAGTACAGGATAAGTAATGTAATGTATGTACACAGTGACCTCACCAGCAGAATACTGAGTACAGCTCTGGAGTGGGAGCCAATCAGTTGTGGGTGTGGTTCTGCTTCAGTTCAGCTGTGTGGTGGTGTCTGCTGTGCCTCCTGAGCTCCAGGGAATTACCACCTGTTCCACCTGGGACCTGCTTTCTCCTCCCCAGGGAGGGAGTGGGTTTCCAGGGATGAGTGAGGGAGGCGAGGCCCAGGCTTCTGCCTCCCGGAGTAGGCCGCAGGGAGGCAGGAGAGGCCAGCAAGCGGCCTGTACATCAGAAGATCTGGGGGTTAGGCGATCCACCCGGAGTCGCAGCAATGTCACTCCAACACCCCCCACAGAGGCAAGAGGCCGAAAGGTTTCTGGAAACGAGGATCCCAATTTGGGAAAGCTGGGTGCTGCCAGCAGAAAGCCAAGGTCATCTGGAGGAAGGCAGAGTACTCACGGAGGTGAAGCCGACCTCAGTGAGGAAGGCTGGGGAGTGCTGAGGACCCGGGAGTCTATTTCCACCTATACTACCCGGGTCGTAAGTCACCTCCGTGAGTATGAAGACGCCAGGAAAGCTGTGAGGAGGCTTCAGGAGGAACTTCGCCATGTCCGTTCTAGGCTGGAGGTTACCCCAAAGAAGAAGAAGCCTGAAGTCCAGGCACAGATAAAAGGTCTGATGGCTGAAATAAATGCTTTGGAGGAAAGAAAGGAGGAATTGCTGGAGATGAGTGGACCATTTAAAGAAAAGCTGAAAAATCAAGAGCGTTTCAGAGATATGGATGAAAAGAAACAGAGAAGGTTGATGGGGCTGCAACCTGAGAGCCAGGTGGATGATGAGGAGGAGATAGAGGGAGAACAACAGCCAGATCCACCTGGTGGCCTGTCGCAACAGCAGCAGGCCCCGTACAGTGGGCCCCCTGCACAGCAGCCAGCAGTATCACCTGCCGACTCAGGGGAAGACAGTGACAACAGCTACCAGGGAGGGGCGCTAATGGCCCAGATACGTATGCTGGAATCCCCAGTGTGTCCTCAGAATCTGGTGTTCGGAGATGAGTTCCCAAATGAGGCACCTGGGGGTAAGAAGAAAAAGAAGACCAAGCCAAAGCGGCAAGAAGTGGTGAGTTACATCTACACCCCCCTCCCTGTAAACCCTGAGTCGGCCGCAGGGTCAGCTCATTGTGCAAGCCCCGTTACCCAGCCCAGCCCGTGTTCTGTGGTGGACTCGGTGCAAAGGAGCGGGGAGAGTACAGGTACTAAAAGGGCGCAAAACTCCATGCCTGTTTGCAGTAGCAGGGATGGAGCAGAGAAGGCACTGGCTGCAAGGCCGGACAGTGAGGGCGGCCCAGCGGTGGGCAGAGAGGCAGACTCCGGTGCTGTAGTTCGCTCCCCTGTGGGAGGGGGGGGTGACTCAGTGCCGGAGGTAGTCGCGGTGACTACAGATGTAGCAGATGCTCCCAAAAGAAAAGAACAAATCTTATTTTGTATTGGCGCCGCTGATCCCATTGATCAGCGGCGCCCTGATAAGACTGCAGAAATTGCTGATGAGGCGGAGGGCACTAATAAGAACAGGGCTGGGGCCTCCTCTAGACTGGGTAAGCATGCTGCCCGGTCCCTTAAAGGGCCAGCGGAGGTTGTCCCAGCTCTAGTGCCCCGTGATGCCGAGGCACAACGGACTGAAAATGTATCTTCATCAACATCACCATCATCATCATCATTTGCCGGTTTACCTGTTGCTGGTCCAGCCAGTGTGAGTGATGGGGTAAATGGGGTTGGGGGATGTATGACTGGGGAGAGGATGGAGATTGATGTTACTGGGGAAGGTGTTTTTGGGGGAGGTGGTGACCATGTTATTGGAGTTGGTGCTAATGTTGTCATTGGGGGTGGTGGGGATGTTGTCATCGGCAGTGGTGTAGGTGCAGGGTCTGGTCCGGTTGCCCCCCCAGTGGTGACAGACCATAGGAGTTATGCCAATGTCACTGCTGGGGGAAGTAGAATACTTTCCTCGTCTCCTGACTCTAGGGACGGTTTATTGCAGCGACGTCTCCTGGAAGCTCTGAAAAAGGGGGAAAGGTCGATTAATGTAGAGGGTAGAGCAGTTGATCTGTCCTTCTGGATAGAGAGACACGGTCTCTCTGCCTTCCGAGAGGAAAGAGGGGGCGATACTGTGTGGTCCCTCCCAACAGCCGGGGCAGGTAGTAACCGTAGGAATGTAGTCCGTCTTCGGTGGCAGGGCGAAGATATGTGTCCTTCAAGGACGAAAGTGGTTGAGCTCTTGCTAAAGATGGGCTTCAAGGCAGTTGATATCTTCGCCTTGATACATCCCTACGGTACTCCTGAATTCGATATCAGTTTTGTTCGGCCAGAGGGGCTTGAGCTTTTCTGGTCGAATTATGAATTGGTAAAGAATGAGCCCGGCTGGCGAGACTTTGCCATACAGGCATTGTCTCGCCAAAACGAAATCAAGAGAGTGACCGTTTTGACCCATAACGAATCACTCTCTTGTGTTGACATCATCACCTGGTTAGGACGGTATGGCGAGGTAATGGGGGTCCCGCAGAAGAACAGGGACGAGTTTGGCATCTGGTCAGGAGCCTGGACGTTTTTGGTAAAACTTAAACGTTCAGGAAATACAGTTACCCATATTCCATCCTCTGCCTTTCTCGGTAGGGATCGTATCCAGATTTTCTACCGGGGTCAGCCGAAGCTCTGTCACAGATGTGGTGACCCCACACACTTCAGTGCAAACTGTACGGTGCAGAAATGTGCCTTGTGTGGGGGTGTAGGCCATCTTGCCGCATCTTGTGCAGAGATTAGGTGTCACCTGTGTGGTGACTTAGGTCACCCATTCAGTCGTTGTCCTCGTTCTTTCGCTAATGCAGTCTTGTCCCCAGCGGGTGAAGATCACGAGCCGGAATCTGCTGGGGAGGGGACTAGCAGGGGTGGAGGAACTGAGGGGTCAGTGAGGAACAGCAAGAAAAAGACACCAGCCCAACTAAGACGTCTTGATAAACGCCAAAGGGATAGGGTGATGGGGAAAGCCCGGGTTACTGGGACGACCTCTCATTCTGTCCCAGAGGCCAACCTTGCTGCTGAGACCCTGAGGGATGGCGAGCTGAATGAGGAGGTCAGGAGGATCCAGAATGAGGAAGGTGCCATCTCCTCAGATAGCGTGGAGGAGGATGATGTGGGATGGCAGAAGGAGACACGAAAGCGGGGTACAAGTAAAAAAAAAAAGGGAGATTTGAGATCTTCTCCCACCCTGGTCCAGGTGCCACAGGAAGGCAAAACTGACTCCCCTCTGGTTGGCCTTTCCAATCGATTCCGACCCCTCAGGGACGTCTCCTCCTCTTCTTCGGAGGGGGAGGATGAGGGGGAGGTGGCAGAGGGGCTTCCAGGGGGCGCCGAGTCCTCTTCCCCTGGGGAGGTTATGTCCTCAGGGGAAGGGACTGGCCTTGAATCCGGAGACGAGGAAAGTAAAACGACGTCTGGTGAGATGGACACTTCAATTTCTCTAAAGAGGGTGAAGAGTTCTTCTGATGTGGAGGGTGAGAAGGGGAGTGGGAAAAAGAAAGCTGTTTAACTCAATCACCCTTGATGGCGGCACCCTCTCCGTTGACGCTGGCGTCCATTAATGTCGCCAGCATTAAGTCAGATACGGCTCGATTTGCTGCCTATGATTTTTTTGCCCATATTAATGCTGATATTTTATTTTTGCAGGAGACCAGGCTAACAGACATGTCATCTATCTACAAGGCTAAAAGAGAGTGGAGGAATGGGCCCTCCTACTGGTCTCTTGGGGCCGAGCCGTATAGCGGAGTGGCGGTCCTTTTTACCGCAGCGGTAGAATGCCGACGGGTTATCGAGTTAGAAATGGGGAGGTGCCTGATCTTAGATGTCCTCATGAGGGGACAAGAACTTCGCCTTATTAACATCTACGGCCCACAGTCTAAGTGGGACCGGAAGTGCCTCTTTATGAGGATCAAGCCCTATCTTTTTACAAGTCGGCAGGTGGTCTTTGGAGGGGACTTTAATGCTGTCACGAGGCCCCAAGACAGGGGAGGTGCCAGAGACAAGCTGACTTATGATAGCGTCGCCCTTAATAGCATAGCGAGTGAGGCTCGCCTGGTGGATGTCCACATCCGGCACACCCCAGGCCACGCGGGATTCACCTATCATAGGGGTAGTTGTAGGTCTAGGATAGACAGGTTTTATTTAAAGGAGGAAGCCGTCTCTTCAGCAGTGTCTGTTGTTGAGGTGGAGTTCTCCGATCACTGTTTAATTTTGTTTTCTCTGAATGTCACAGAGACCCCCCGGATGGGCAGAGGCTATTGGAAGCTGAATTCGTCTCTCTTGGAAGAAGCGGAGATAAGACAGTCCTTTGAGGATTTTCTTCAGAGCCAGGTACCATTGCTGGGCCTTTGTAGCAGTAAGTCAGAGTGGTGGGAGATCTTCAAGGAAAGGGTTGCGAGATTCTTCCGCCAGCTCTCGGGCCTCAGAAGCCTAAACAGGTACCGCTTGTACCAGGGCCTGAGGAAGAAACTTGAGAACCTTGTCTCGACTGGAGGTAGTCGTGATGATATCTCCAGAGTGAAGTCCTTGCTGATGAAGTGCCAGTACGATAGGTACGCATCTTTGGTTTTTGAGAGGGATTACGGGAAGTACCGCTCGCCCGACCCTTACAGAAACTGCAAGATGTCAGTGAATAGTAAAGTAGTCTCAGGACTGATTGATAGTACGGGATCCTTGAAAAGGTCCAGATCAGGGATCCTGGAGGTCATCAGATCCTTCTACTCGCACCTCTTGGGAAGGAAGGATCTAGATCGAGATAAGGTATCAGCTTTCTTGGCTGAAACCGTCCCTGAACCAGGAGTAGACCCCTCTCTTGACGTTTTGACAGAGATGATCCGGGAAGAGGAAGTCAGGATGGCTATTGATGGGCTTGCCCTCAAGAAGTCACCCGGTCCGGATGGCTTAAAATCTGAGTTCTATAAGACCTTTAAGGACACTTTGGTTCCCCTCTTGACCGCGGTTTTTAATGAGTGTCTATCCTCGGGCACTCTGCCAAAGTCAATGAGGAGGTCAGCGCTGATCATCCTGTCAAAGGGTAAAGACCCGTCCCACATTGAGAATTGGCGTCCCATAGCACTTCTCAATGCGGACAGAAAGATTCTGGCAAAAGTGCTGTTTAACCGGCTGGTGGAATTTGCACCCCGGCTCCTTTCGGGGGCTCAGCATTGCTCTGTTCCGGGCCGCAGTACATTCAGTGCTGTGCTCAGTGTCCGAGAGGCTGTGGAGCAGGGTAGGGCTGGCCACTGGAAGGGGTACTTGCTTTCCTTGGATCAGGCAAAAGCGTTTGATCGGGTTAACCATGAGTACCTCTGGTCTGTCCTTCTGAGATATGGCCTGCCAGGGGGGTTTGTTGATTGGCTTAAGACCTTGTATGTAGGGGCAGAGAGTTTCCCGCTTGTGAATGGTTGGATTGGCCGCTCTTTTGAGGTTGGGTCTGGTGTCCGTCAGGGTTGTCCTTTGAGCCCTTTGCTGTACGTGTTTGCAGTCGATCCTTTCCTTAGAGGGATTGATTGTGGACCGTTGGCGGGGGTGAGAATGGACCTGGCGGTGCCGGATTCGGCTCTGAGGGCGGTAGCGTACGCTGATGATGTCACCGTGTTTGTCTCCTCACAAGAGGAGGGCAGATGGGTGATGTCAGAGGTGGACCGCTACTCGGAGGCATCCGGGTCCAAGATCAATCAGGATAAGTGTGAGAGTCTCTGGCTGGGAGGGGGAGATCCTGATTTTGATCTCCCGGACGCCCTTCCAGAGCCCCAGGAATCCGCAAAAGTCCTCGGCATCGAATTTGGCCAAGGGGATTACCCCAAACAAAACTGGGACAGCAGGCTTAAGATCGCCGCTCAGAAGGTAGATCAGTGGAAGGGTTGGTCTTTGACCCTCCGGGAAAGGGTTAACCTGATGAAAACTTTCCTGCTCCCTTTGCTGATATATCTGGGCAGTGTATGCATGTTGCCAGAACCTCTTTGGACCCGGGTCTACAGTGTGTTCTTCCAAATGTTATGGGGGAATAGACTGAACCTAGTGAAGAGGGAGGTTACTTACCGTACGAGGAGACTAGGGGGGTTGTGTATGGTCAACCCTGTGGTGTTCCTAGTGAATACCTTTCTTAAGACCAATATAGCAAACCTCTGGTCAGAGAGGGCTCCTCCGTGGGTATCCTCCTGTAGGGGATGGTTTCGGCCTTTCTTCCAGGAATGGGAGACAGGAGGGCAAGTGAAGGATCTTCGCACACCACACGGGCATCTCCCGGCTTATGCTACCCCGGTTCTGAAGGTTATTCGTAGGTGGGGTCTGGGGATGTGGGAGATTAGGACTCTGTCGAGGAAATTCCTTGACAAGAGGGTCCTGTCTTCTCATTTCCAGAGGCCATTGGCACTCAAGGACTGCCCAAGTCGGGATCTGGAGGTGGGTTTAGAGCTTTTGAATTCTATCAGGATCCCCTTGAAGTTTTGGGACTTGACTTGGCGCTGCTTCCATGGGAAACTGTGTGTGAGGGACAATCTGAAGTGCAGGAGCTCTGATGACCGGGGATGTCCCCGCGAAGAGTGTGGAGGCATGCTGGAAAGCATGGAGCATTTTCTGCTTCATTGTCCCTTTAACACAGAGGTTTACACCAGGGTGGGCGCTTCCATTGGTTGGCCTCGGCTTGCCAGTCTCTCCTATGCGGAATGGGCCTATGGGGCATTCAGAAACCTTGGAGGCTGGGACCGGTGCACTTTATTCCTAGTCAGCTCAGTGGTCAGGTATTACACGTGG
Source organism: Hyla sarda (assembly GCF_029499605.1). Lineage (NCBI taxonomy): Eukaryota > Metazoa > Chordata > Amphibia > Anura > Hylidae > Hyla > Hyla sarda. The sequence goes on along the minus strand of NC_079198.1, from coordinate 140,399,761 downwards.
AACGCACGGTGTTTAGTGTCGACGCAGCGTAAAATCCTCCCTGTGGGTGAGGTGGTTAGGAACATTCTTGGTGACCTGGTGAAGGTGCGTTCTCTGGAGTACGAGAGGCTGGGTGCTGGCAGGGCCTCTCGTCTGTGGAGGGGCTCTGCCTTTAAAGTGCCTTAGCCTGTTGTCTCCCCCTGGTGGTGGGCTGATGCTGGCACATTAGTTTTTTTTGTTTTGTGCTGTAGATATATGGTGATATAGGGCTTGCAGGCACTGAACTTGAGCTTTAGGGGTTTGTGTGATTGAAAAGCCTTATTGATGTTTGTTGTTTGGTTTGTATTATTTTGTATATATTTGTTTTGTTTGTACATTTATGTATATGTGTATATATGTATATATATTGTATTTTTTTCTAGGGGTTGTGCTGTGTTGGGGTTTAGTGCTAGGTTGGGTGGTGGGTAGATGGGGGGAGGGGGGATTCTGTGTGGGACTTTTTGTTTAAAAAAAAAAAAAAAAAAATCCTGGACTGGTTCATGGACGTCTGTTATCATGTACTGGGGGCATGGGATGCGGGACCAGCTCAGGGACAAAATAAAAAAAAAAAAAAAAAAAAAAAAAAATTTAAAAAAAATTAATAAATAAAAAAAAAAAAAAAATAATAATAATATATTAAAAATATAAAAAAAAACATTGTATATTGGGTTTTTCTGTTTGCGGTGTTTGTTGGTGGTTTGACACATATTTATTATTTTGGGTGGGGAAATGCAACCGGACCAGTTTTTAGTTATTATTGTTATTATTATTACTGTAAGTATTATTATTATTGTAGAGTGTTTAGTAGTGGTTGTTATTATAGCGGTGTGTTTGGTGAGAATGAGGCTGGACCAGAAGATACTTGGTTGGACATTTTTGGACTAATATGGACTCATTTTTGTATATATTATACAGGTGTATGTTGTTTGTATTATTGTTATGGTGATGTTTATTCTTTTTGTAATGTTTTATATTTTTTAATAAAAGATCTACAGGATATAACTCAGGATCAGTACAGGATAAGTAATGTAATGTATGTACACAGTGACCTCACCAGCAGAATAGTGAGTGCAGCTCTGGAGTATAATACAGGATATAACTCAGGATCAGTACAGGATAAGTAATGTAATGTATGTACACAGTGACCTCACCAGCAGAATAGTGAGTACAGCTCTGGAGTATAATACAGGATATAACTCAGGATCAGTACAGGATAAGTAATGTAATGTATGTACACAGTTTCCTCACCAGCAGAGTAGTGAGTACAGCTCTGGAGTGCTGACCAATTAGTTGCGGGTGTGGTCGTGCCTCAGCTGTGCTGTGTGTGTCTGCTGTGTCTCCTGAGCTCCAGGGAATTACCATCTGTTCCACCTGGGGCCTGCTTCCTCCTCCCCAGGGAGGGAGTGGGTTTCCAGGCATGAGTGAGGGAGGCGAGGCCCAGGCTTCTGCTCCTCGGACTAGGCCGCAGGGGAGCAGTAGAAGCCAGCAAGCGGCCGGAACATCGGAGGATTTGAGGGTGAGGCGTTCTACTAGGAGTCGCAGCAATGCTGCTCCAACTCCCCCCACAGAGGTGAGAAGCTGCAAGGCTGGATCCTCCTCGGAAAAGCTGGGTGCAGCCAGCGGAAAGCTGGGTTTGTCTGGAAGAAGGCAGAGTGCTCACGGAGGTGAAGCCGACCTCAGTGAGGAAGGCTGGGGAGTGCTGAGGACCCGGGAGTCTATTTCCACCTATACCTCCCGGGTAAAAAGTCACCTCCGTGAGTATGAAGACGCCTGTAAGGCCATCAGGAGGCTCCGAGAGGAACTGCGCTGTGACCATGCCAAGGCCAAGATTACTCCAAAAAGGAAAAAGACAGAGATCCAGGGGCAGATAAAGGGACTCATGTCTGAAATACAAGTTTTGGAGGAGAGGAGAGCCGAATTATTGGAGAAGAGTGGTCCATTTAAAGAGAAACTGGAAAATGAGGAGCGCTTCAGGGTGAAAGAAGAAGATAAAAATAAAAGGTTGATGGGGCTGCAACCTGAGAGCCAGGTGGATGATGTGGAGGAGATGGAGGAAGAACAACAGCCAGATCCACCTGGTGGCCTGCGGCAACAGCAGCAGGCCCCGTACAGTGGGCCCCCTGCACAGCAACCAGCAGTATCACCTGCCGACTCAGGGGAGGACAGTGACAGCAGCTACCAGGGAGGGGCGCTAATGGCCCAGATCCGCATGCTGGAATCCCCAGTGTGTCCTCAGAACCTGATGTTTGGAGATGAGCTCCCAAATGAGGCACCTGGGGGTAAGAAGAAAAAGAAGACCAAGCCAAAGCAGCAAGAAGTGGTGAGTTACATCTACACCCCCCTCCCTGTATACCCTGAGTCGGCCGCAGGGTCAGCTCATTGTGCAAGCCCCGTTACCCAGCCCAGCCCGTGTTCTGTGGTGGACTCGGTGCAAAGGTGCGGGGAGAGTACAGATACTAAAAGGGCGCAGAGCTCCATGCCTGTTTGCAGTAGCAGGGATGGAGCAGAGAAGGCATCGGCCGAAAGGCCGTACAGTGAGGGCGGCCCAGCGGTGGGCAGAGAGGCAGACTCCGGTGCTGTAGTTCGCTCCCCTGTGGGAGAGGGGGGTGACTCAGTGCCGGAGGTAGCAAAGGGCATAACGGACACTCCCAAAAGTGAAGAAAAACGTTTGTTTTGTATTGGTGCCGCTGATCCCATTGATCAGCGGCGCCATGAAAAGACTGGAGATGATGCTGATGAGGTGGAGGGCACTAATAAGAACAGGGCTGGGGCCTCCTCTAGACCGGGCAAGCATGCTGCCCGGTCCCTTAAAGGGCCAGCGGAGGTTGTCCCAGCCCTAGTGCCCCGTGATGCTGAGGCCGGATTATCTGTTTCTGGTCCAGCCAGTGTGAATGAGAAGGTAAATGGGGGTACGGGGTGTATGACTGGGGAGCGGATGGAGGTTAATGTTATTGGAGAAGGTGATTTTGCTGTTGCTGTAATTGGGGGTGGTGATGGGACTACAGATGATGTTATTGGAAACAATGTTGTTGGGGGAAGTGCTAATGTTGTTATTGAGGGTGGTGGGGATGTTGTCATTAGAAGTGGTGTAGGTGTAGGGTCTGGTCCGGTTGCCCCCCCAGTGGTGACAGACCATAGGAGTTATGCCAATGTCACTGCTGGGGGAAGTAGAATACTTTCCTCGTCTCCTGACTCTAGGGACGGTTTATTGCAGCGACGTCTCCTGGAAGCTCTGAAAAAGGGGGAAAGGTCGATTAATGTAGAGGGTAGAGCAGTTGATCTGTCCTTCTGGATAGAGAGACACGGTCTCTCTGCCTTCCGAGAGGAAAGAGGGGGCGATACTGTGTGGTCCCTCCCAACAGCCGGGGCAGGTAGTAACCGTAGGAATGTGGTCCGTCTTCGGTGGCAGGGCGAAGATATGTGTCCTTCAAGGACCAAAGTGGTTGAGCTCTTGCTAAAGATGGGCTTCAAGGCAGTTGATATCTTTGCCTTGATACATCCCTACGGTGCTCCTGAATTCGATATCAGTTTTGTTCGGCCAGAGGGGCTTGAGCTTTTCTGGTCGAATTATGAATTGGTAAAGAATGAGCCCGGCTGGCGAAACTTTGCCGTACAGGCATTGTCTCGTCAAAACGAAATCAAGAGAGTGACCGTTTTGACCCGTAACGAATCACTCTCTTGTGTTGACATTATCACCTGGTTAGGACGGTATGGCGAGGTAATGGGGGTCCCGCAGAAGAACAGGGACGAGTTTGGCATCTGGTCAGGAGCCTGGACGTTTTTGGTAAAACTTAAGCGTTCAGGAAATACAGTTACCCATATTCCATCCTCTGCCTTTCTCGGCAGGGATCGTATCCAGATTTTCTACCGGGGTCAGCCGAAGCTCTGTCACAGATGTGGTGACCCCACACACTTCAGTGCAAACTGTACGGTGCAGAAATGTGCCTTGTGTGGGGGTGTAGGCCATCTTGCCGCATCTTGTGCAGAGATTAGGTGTCACCTGTGTGGTGACTTAGGTCACCCATTCAGTCGTTGCCCTCGTTCTTTCGCTAATGCGGTCTTGTCCCCAGCGGGTGAAGATCACGAGCCGGAATCTGCTGGGGAGGGGACTAGCAGGGGTGGAGGAACTGAGGGGTCAGTGAGGAACAGCAAGAGAAAGACACCAGCCCAACTAAGACGTCTTGATAAACGCCAAAGGGATAGGGTGATGGGGAAAGCCCGGGTTACTGGGACGACCTCTCATTCTGTCCCAGAGGCCAACCTTGCTGCTGAGACCCCGAGGGATGGCGAGCTGAATGAGGAGGTCAGGAGGATCCAGAATGAGGAAGGTGCCATCTCCTCAGATAGCGTGGAGGAGGATGATATGGGATGGCAGAAGGAGACACGAAAGCTGGGTACAAGTAAAAAAAAAAAGGGAGATTTGAGATCTTCTCCCACCCTGGTCCAGGTGCCAAAGGAAGGCAAAACTGACTCCCCTCTGGTTGGCCTTTCCAATCGATTCCGACCCCTCAGGGACATCTCCTCCTCTTCTTCGGAAGGGGAGGATGAGGGGGAGGTGGCAGAGGGGCTTCCAGGGGGCGCCGAGTCCTCTTCCCCTGGGGAGGTTATGTCCTCGGGGGAAGGGACTGGCCTAGAATCCGGAGACGAGGAAAGTAAAACGACGTCTGGTGAGATGGACACTTCTATTTCTCTAAAGAGGGTGAAGAGTTCTTCTGATGTGGAGGGTGAGAAGGGGAGTGGGAAAAAGAAAGCTGTCTAACTCAATCACCCTTGATGGCGGCACCCTCTCCGTTGACTCTGGCATCCATTAATGTTGCCAGCATTAAGTCAGATACAGCTCGATTTGCGGCCTATGATTTTTTTGCCCATATTAATGCTGATATTTTATTTTTGCAGGAGACCAGGCTAACAGATATGTCATCTATCTACAAGGCTAAAAGAGAGTGGAGGAATGGGCCCTCCTACTGGTCTCTTGGGGCCGAGCCATATAGCGGAGTGGCGGTCCTTTTTACCGCAGCGGTAGAATGCCGACGGGTTATCGAGTTAGAAATGGGGAGGTGCCTGATCTTAGATGTCCTCATGAGGGGACAAGAACTTCGCCTTATTAACATCTACGGCCCACAGTCTAAGTGGGACCGGAAGTGCCTCTTTATGAGGATCAAGCCCTATCTTTTTACAAGTCGGCAGGTGGTCTTTGGAGGGGACTTTAATGCTGTCACGAGGCCCCAAGACAGGGGAGGTGCCAGAGACAAGCTGACTTATGATAGCGTCGCCCTTAATAGCATAGCGAGTGAGGCTCGCCTGGTGGATGTCCACATCCGGCACACCCCAGGCCACGCGGGATTCACCTATCATAGGGGTAGTTGTAGGTCTAGGATAGACAGGTTTTATTTAAAGGAGGAAGCCGTCTCTTCAGCAGTGTCTGTTGTTGAGGTGGAGTTCTCCGATCACTGTTTAATTTTGTTTTCTCTGAATGTCACAGAGACCCCCCGGATGGGCAGAGGCTATTGGAAGCTGAATTCGTCTCTCTTGGAAGAAGCGGAGATAAGACAGTCCTTTGAGGATTTTCTTCAGAGCCAGGTACCATTGCTGGGCCTTTGTAGCAGTAAGTCAGAGTGGTGGGAGATCTTCAAGGAAAGGGTTGCGAGATTCTTCCGCCAGGTCTCGGGCCTCAGAAGCCTAAATAGGTACCGCTTGTACCAGGGCCTGAGGAAGAAACTTGAGAACCTTGTCTCGACTGGAGGTAGCCGAGAGGATATCTCCAGAGTGAAGTCCTTGCTGATGAAGTGCCAGTACGATAGGCACGCATCTTTGGTTTTTGAGAGGGATTACGGGAAGTACCGCTCGCCCGACCCTTACAGAAACTGCAAGATGTCAGTGAGTAGTAAAATAGTCTCAGGACTGATTGATAGTACGGGATCCTTGAAAAGGTCCAGATCAGGGATCCTGGAGGTCGTCAGATCCTTCTACTCGCACCTCTTGGGAAGGAAGGATCTAGATCGAGATAAGGTATCAGCTTTCTTGGCTGAAACCGTCCCTGAACCAGGAGTAGACCCCTCTCTTGACGTTTTGACAGAGATGATCCGGGAAGAGGAAGTCAGGATGGCTATTGATGGGCTTGCCCTCAAGAAGTCACCCGGTCCGGATGGCTTAACATCTGAGTTCTATAAGACCTTTAAGGACACTTTGGTTCCCCTCTTGACTGCGGTTTTTAATGAGTGTCTATCCTCGGGCACTCTGCCAAAGTCAATGAGGAGGTCAGCGCTGATCATCCTGTCAAAGGGTAAAGACCCGTCCCACATTGAGAATTGGCGTCCCATAGCGCTTCTCAATGTGGACCGAAAGATTCTGGCAAAAGTGCTGTTTAACCGGTTGGTGGAGTTTGCACCCCGGCTCCTTTCGGGGGCTCAGCATTGCTCTGTTCCGGGCCGCAGTACATTCAGTGCTGTGCTCAGTGTCCGAGAGGCTGTGGAGCAGGGTAGGGCTGGCCACTGAAAGGGGTACTTGCTGTCCTTGGATCAGGCAAAAGCGTTTGATCGGGTTAACCATGAGTACCTCTGGTCTGTCCTTCTGAGATATGGCCTGCCAGGGGGTTTTGTTGATTGGCTTAAGACCTTGTATGTAGGGGCAGAGAGTTTCCCGCTTGTGAATGGTTGGATTGGCTGCTCTTTTGAGGTTGGGTCTGGTGTCCGTCAGGGTTGTCCTTTGAGCCCTTTGCTGTACGTGTTTGCAATCGATCCTTTCCTTAGAAGGATTGGTTGTGGACCGTTGGCGGGGGTGAGAATGGACCTGGCGGTGCCGGATTCGGCTCTGAGGGTGGTAGCGTACGCTGATGATATCACCGTGTTTGTCTCCTCACAAGAGGAGGGCAGATGGTTGATGTCAGAGGTGGACCGCTACTCGGAGGTATCCGGGTCCAAGATCAATCAGGATAAGTGTGAGAGTCTCTGGCTGGGAGGGGGAGATCCTGATTTTAATCTCCCGGACGCCCTTCCAGAGCCCCAGGAATCCGCAAAAGTCCTCGGCATTGAATTTGGTCAAGGGGATTACCCCAAACAAAACTGGGACAGCAGGCTTAAGATCGCCGCTCAGAGGGTGGATCAGTGGAAGGGTTGGTCTTTGACCCTCCGGGAAAGGGTTAACCTGATGAAAACTTTCCTGCTCCCTTTGCTGATATATCTGGGCAGCGTATGCATGTTGCCAGAACCTCTTTGGACCCGGGTCTACAGTGTGTTCTTCCAAATGTTATGGGGGAATAGACTGAACCTAGTGAAGAGGGAGGTTACTTACCGTACGAGGAGACTAGGGGGGTTGTGTATGGTCAACTCTGTGGTGTTCCTAGTGAATACCTTTCTTAAGACCAATATAGCAAACCTCTGGTCACAGAGGGCTCCTCCGTGGGTATCCTCCTGTAGGGGATGGTTTCGGCCTTTCTTCCAGGAATGGGAGACAGGAGGGCAAGTGAAGGATCTTCGCACACCACACGGGCATCTCCCGGCTTACGCTACCCCGGCTCTGAAGGTTATTCGTCGGTGGGGTCTGGGGATGTGGGAGATTAGGACTCTGTCGAGGAAATTCCTTGACAAGAGGGTCCTGTCTTCTCATTTCCAGAGGCCATTGGTGCTCAAGGACTGCCCAAGTCGGGATCTGGAGGTGGGTTTAGAGCTTTTGAATTCTATCAGGATCCCCTTGAAGTTTTGGGACTTGACTTGGCGCTGCTTCCACGGGAAACTGTGTGTGAGGGACAATCTGAAGTGCAGGAGCTCTGATGACCGGGGATGTCCCCGCGAAGAGTGTGGAGGCATGCTGGAAAGCATGGAGCATTTTCTGCTTCATTGTCCCTTTAACACAGAGGTTTACAACAGGGTGGGCGCTTCCATTGGTTGGCCTCGGCTGGCCAGTCTCTCCTATGCGGAATGGGCCTATGGGGCATTCAGAAACCTTGGAGGCTGGGACCAGTGCACTTTATTCCTAGTCAGCTCAGTGGTCAGGTATTACACGTGGAACGCACGGTGTTTAGTGTCGACGCAGCGTAAAATCCTCCCTGTGGGTGAGGTGGTTAGGAACATTCTTGGTGACCTGGTGAAGGTGCGTTCTCTGGAGTACGAGAGGCTGGGTGCTGGCAGGGCCTCTCGTCTGTGGAGGGGCTCTGCCTTTAAAGTGCCTTAGCCTGTTGTCTCCCCCTGGTGGTGGGCTGATGCTGGCACATTAGTCTTTTTGTTTTGTGCTGTAGATATATGGTGATATAGGGCTTGCAGGCACTGAACTTGAGCTTTAGGGGATTGTGTGATTGAAAAGCCTTATTGTTGTTTGTTTTGTATAGTTTGTATTATTTTGTATATATTTGTTTTGTTTGTACATTTATGTATATGTGTATATATGTATATATATTGTTTTTTTTCTAGGGGTTGTGTTGTGTTGGGGTTTAGTGTTAGGTTGGGTGGTGGGTAGATGGGGGGAGGGGGGTTTCTGTGTGGGACCTTTTATAAAAAATAAAAAATAAATAAAAAATCCTGGACTGGTTCATGGACGTCTGTTATCATGTACTGGGGGCATGGGATGCGGGACCAGCTCAGGGCCAAAAAAAATTGTATATTCTGTTTTTCTGTTTGCGGTGTTTGTTGGTGGTTTGACACATATTTATTATATTTATTATTTTGGATGGGGAAATGCAACCGGACCAGTTTTTTGTTATTATTGTTGTTGTTATTATTATTACTGTAAGTATTATTATTATTGTAGAGTGTTTAGTAGTTGTTGTTATTATAGCGGTGTGTTTGGTGAGAATGAGGCTGGACCAGAAGATACTTGGTTGGACATTTTTGGACTAATATGGACTCATTTTTGTATATATTATACAGGTGTATGTTGTTTGTATTATTGTTATGGTGATGTTTGTTCTTTTTGTAATGTTTTATATTTTTTAATAAAAGATCTACAGGATATAACTCAGGATCAGTACATGATAAGTAATGTAATGTATTTACACAGTGACCCCACCAGCAGAATAGTGAGTACAGCTCTGGAGTATAATACAGGATATAACTCAGGATCAGTACAGGATAAGTAATGTAATGTATGTACACAGTGACCTCACCAGCAGAATAGTGAGTACAGCTCTGGAGTATAATACAGGATATGTGAATTCAACTTGAGAAAAAACAGACCTGGTCGCACATCCACAACATGCACAATGATCTGAGGCTTCTCAGCAACATTCATTAAACCAACAGGTCGTCAGTGCACTTTATGATCATGCAGGGCAAGTCCAATAGCCACGTCATGGCCACCTGTAAGTAGTGGGTCCCTAACATTCTGGCTGGGAGCACATGGTGAGTGAGCTTTTTTGCGGTGCTTTGCGGCGTCCATTGCTGCCCCGACGCCATGTCTGTGGGGAGGCGCGGCCCAGGGACTGGTTTGAGTGGCATTGGGGCTGCTCTGCCAGTGGGTCATTCCCTCTGTGGGCACTGGTGTTTGGGGCAGTGGTGGTCGCCACTCAGTGCTACGCCATTTTATGCTAGGGATGTTAGGGACCCGCTACTTACAGGTGGCAGTGACGTGGCTATTGGACTTGCCCTGCATGATCATAAAGTGCACTGACGACCTGTTGGTTTAATGAATGTTGCTGAGAAGCCTCAGATCATTGTGCATGTTGTGGATGTGCGACCAGGTCTGGTTTTTTTCTCTAGTTGAATTCACATAATACAGGATTTAACTCAGGATCAGTACAGGAGAAGTAATGTAATGTATGTACACAGTGATCTCCCCAGCAGAATAGTGAGTGCAGCTCTGGAGTATAATACAGGATATAACTCAGGATCAGTACAGGATAAGTAATGTATTGTATGTACACAGTGATCTCACCAGCAGAATACTGAGTACAGCTCTGGGGTATAATGCAGGATATAACTCAGGATCAGTACAGGATAAGTAATGTAATGTATGTACACAGTGATCTCACCAGCAGAATAGTGAGTACAGCTCTGCAGTATAATACAGGATATAACTCAGGATCAGTACAGGATAAGTAATGTAATGTATGTACACAGTGACCCCTCCAGCAGAATAGTGAGTACAGCTCTGGAGTATAATACAGGATATAACTCAGGATCAGTACAGGATAAGTAATGTAATGTATGTACACAGTGACCTCACCAGCAGAATAGTGAGTACATCTCTGGAGTATAATATAGGATATAACTCAGGATCAGTACAGGATAAGTAATGTAATGTATGTACACAGTGACCTCACCAGCAGAATAGTGAGTACAGCTCTGGAGAGAGGTTGTGTTCTGCTGAGCTCCTGAGTCTTCCAGTGAAGCAGTGATTTCCATCCGCCCCTCCCCAGGTGTGTGGCAAATACCTGGGTAGAGGGTTTTCCTGCTATGGAGCCCCAGGAGGCTTCATCTTGCACTCCCCGTACCCGGCCGGCGGTGGGTGCAAAGGAAAATGCGACGGCCAGCAGCCAGGATGGGGTGAGACGATCCACCAGGGCCCATCGCCATGTGGGGCCCCCTCCCTCATCCCCAGCTGGGAGCTGCAAGGCTTCCAGCAAAAGTTCCTCTGGGAAAAGAAGCTCATCCAGGCAGAGGAGTGGAGTGAAGGCTTCTACCTCAGGCTCCTCAGAACCCCAGCAATGGGGGGTCAAGGAGCCAAGGGAATCCCTGGAGACTTTCGGATCTAGAATCCAGGCAAAGATGGCCCAATATGAACAGCTTGGGAAACAGCTACGAGGTCTAAGAGAAGACATAAAGTTTACAACTTACCAGGCGGATACAGCAGCCAAGGGCAAGAGAGCAGCGTTCACTGCAAAGGTGAGAGCACTAAAGAAAGAGGTGGAGGAGATTGTGCAGCTGAGAGCGGACATTGTGGCTGGAGCCGGCTTCTTCAGTGAGAAGATTCTTAATGAAGAGAGGTTCCCCAAAAAGGGGGTCTCCAGAGGTTCAGAAAAAGATTGTCACCAAGATGACTGCCAGAGCGAGGAGGAGGAGATGGAGGGAGGTGAGGAGGGGGATGTGAGTGAGGGGGATATGGACACGGGTTCTGTTTGTACCACCACTGTTACCCCAGACCCCCCACTTACCATCAGTGCGGACTACATAAACCCGGCTCAGGTGGCCTTACCTCCCTCCAGTGAGGATGATGAGGACGGCAGTGACTGCAGTGATGGCAGCAGCTTGGCAGATGGGGGTCTCCTGCGTGCGATTGTTATGCAGGAGTCCCCCACCCGTCTGGAGAACTTCACTTTTGGTGATGATTTGGGCCCAGAAGAGAAGGGGAAGAGGAAGAAAGTGAAGGGCAAGAAGAGGAAGAAGGCACAAGGAGTGAAATTTGTATTTTCTTCTTTCCAGCAACCTGGGTCGGCTGAGAAGTCAGCTCAGGGTGCTGGGTCCCCCAATCTGCCAGACCCCGTTTCTGTAGTGGAGCGGGGCCAGCATGGGGGATACAGTAGTGCACCCAAAATGGCCGCGGGTGCTATAGAAAAAAAAGGGCACCCTCCTGTGAGGGGGGAGGGTGTCCAGGCGCCAGAAAATAGCGGCAGATTCAACCGTCCGGGGGGCGGTCCCTCGGTTGAAGTGGGCGGTACAGGTACTGGCGCTGCAGGGCACTCCCCTGTGAGGGGGGGGAGTGTCCGGGCGCCAGACCTTGTTGGTTCAGGGGGCGGTCCCCTAGGTGACGTTGACGGGGCGGGAGTGCGTCTGGAGGGACAGCTCCCGCCAAGATGTACAGCATTTTGTGGGGGGCGTGGCCACCCATGTCAGAGGCGGAGCCTGTCTCTGCGTCCCAGGAGAGTGGAAGGAAGAACTCTACAGCGCCAATCCTAAAACCGGCAACCCTTGTACATGAAACAAAAGACCCAGCCAGCCCAGCCTGTAATACAAGGGAGAGTGTAGGCAAGAGTGAAAGTGAAAGCAAAAATGGTAATGTGCAGAATGTGAGTTATGGTAGTGTGCATGGGAGGAGTTGTGGTAGCAGTGTGGATGAGCAAAAATGGTAATGTGCAGAATGTGAGTTATGGTAGTGTGCATGGGAGGAGTTGTGGTAGCAGTGTGGATGAGGGGGGTGCAAGTGGTGTACAAGAGAGGGGTGCAAGTGGTGTGCAAGGGAGGGGTGCAAGTGGTGTGCAAGAGAGGGGTGCAAGTGGTGTGCAAGGGAGGGGTGCAAGTGGTGTGCAAGAGAGGGGTGCAAGTGGTGTGCAAGAGAGGGGTGCAAGTGGAGTGCAAGAGAGGGGTGCAAGTGGAGTGCAAGAGAGGGGTGCAAGTGGAATGCAAGAGAGGAGTGCAAATGGGGTGCAAGAGAGGGGTGCTAGCGAAATTCAGGTGAGGAGTGGTAGTGGAATGGCAGAGAGAGGTTTGGTGGCTGACACCTCTGTTAAGAATAAGGGTCCTGGTTTGGTTTCTGGTTCGAGCGCCCCCCCGGTAGTGGCTGCTTCTCCCAGAAGCTATGCCAGCGTCACTTCCGGGGGATCAGGGGGATCCCCATCTCCATCTGGCTCTGGGGGTCACTTGCAACAGCGCCTCCTGGAGGCTCTACGTAGGGGAGACAGATCAATTCATGTAGAGGGGAGGGGTGAGGTTGACCTGTCTTTTTGGATAGAAAGACACGGCTTAGGCGCCTTCCGAGAACAAAACGGGGAGGTGGTCTGGTCCCTTCCGACATCCGGGCAGGAAAGTGGCCGTAGGAATGTGGTCCGTTTAGTGTGGAGGGGCGAAGATGCGTGTCCGCCTCGGGGTAAGGTGGTTGAGCTCCTCCTCCGGATGGAATTCAGGGCAAGTGACATCTTTGCCCTGATCCACCCCTACGGTACTTCCGAGTTTGACATCAGCTTCGTTCGGCCAGAGGGTTTGGAACTCTTCTGGTCGAACTATGAGGTGGTGAAAAGCGAGCCCGGCTGGCGATATCCCGTCAGAATTTGGTCAAGAAAGTGACCGTTTTGACACGTAACGAATCACTTTCATGCTATGATATCATGACCTGGCTCAGCAGATATGGTGATGTGACGGACATGCCGAAAAAGAACTATGACGAACATGGGATCTGGTCTGGGGCCTGGACGTTTTCCGTCAAACTGAAGCGTTCGGGGAGCACTGTTGCCCACATCCCATCAGCTGCTTTTCTTGGGAGAGACAGAATCCAAATTTTCTACCAGGGGCAGCCCAAGGTCTGTCACAGGTGTGGCAGCCCCACTCACTTTAGCGCAGCCTGTACCGTGCAGGTCTGTGCTCTGTGTGGTGGGGTAGGTCATCTTGCCGCATCCTGTAGGCAGATCAGGTGTCATCTGTGTGGTGTCTTAGGACACCCTTTCAGCCGTTGTCCTAGCGCCTTTGCCCGTGCGACGGTCACCTTGGCTGGGGAGAGCAGTAATGTTGCCTCAGCTGGGGAGGGCACGAGTGCAGGTGAAGGTGCAACAGGGTCAGTGAAGAGGAAAAGTCCCGCCAAGCTGAGGCGGGAGGCTAATCGGAGAAGGAGCAGGGAACTGGAGAGTTCCCATGTGGCAGGGGTAGCTTCTGGCCCTGCTCCAGAGGTTAGTCCTGAAACTGCTGAGGCCCTGGGGGAGAATGTGCTGGATGAGGAAATGGGGAGAATCTGTAGAGAAGAAGGCAGCAAGGCCGATCTTTCCGATTCCTCCCACTATGAAAGTGTGGATGAGGAGGGTGAAGAGAGGCCAAAAAAGAAGGGCAGTAAAGGGAGAAAGAAGAGGTCGGAGCCCTCTAGTCCCCGTGCTACGGACCAGGTCCCAAGCGGAAGCTTACCTGCCCCCCCTCTGATTGATCTGTCTAACCGGTACTCTGTACTCGATGCCATCTCCTCCCCCTCCTTGGAGGGGGGGGTCGAGGATGGGGTGCCTGAAGTGGGGGAGCCTCCAGGGGGAACTGGGCCCTGTCCTGATGGGGCTGTTTCCTCAGGGGATGGGGCCAAACCAGAGCCAGGTGGAGATGGGGATTCAAAAATGGACCAGTCAGAGTCTAAAAAGAGGTCCAAAGGGAAAGAAGCCTCCTCATCTGGGGATGAGGGGGTGAAAAAAAAACAGAAATGAGGGGTTAGGGCCGTCTAACTCAATCACCCATGATGGCGGCACTCACCCCATTGACGCTGGCATCTATTAACTGTGCCAGCATAAAGTCGGATACGGCTAGATTCGCAGCCTTTGATTTTCTCGGCCGTGTTGAAGCCGATATTTTGTATCTGCAGGAGACCAGGTTGTCAGATCTAGCCTCCCTGGTAAAAGCCAGGAGAGAGTGGAGGCGCGGGCCCTCCCACTGGTCTCTTGCGGCTGAGCCGTATAGTGGGGTGGCGGTCCTTTTTACCGCTCCGGTTGAATGCAGACGGGTTATTGAGTTAGAAATGGGGAGGTGCCTGATCTTAGATGTCCTCATGAAGGGACAGGAGCTCCGGCTCATTAACATCTACGCCCCACAAACCAAGTGGGGCCGCAAAGATCTCTTTATGAGGATCAAGCCCTTCCTTTTTACTAGCCGGCAAGTGATCTTTGGAGGGGACTTCAATACTGTCACAAGGTCCCAAGATAGGAGAGGTTCCAATGGTCCGCTGGCTTACGACAGCATAGCTCTCAATAATATAGTTAGGGAAGCTCGCCTAGAGGACGCCCACATCCGGAGCCCTCAGGCCACGCGGGTTTCACCTATCATCGAGGTAGCTGCAGGTCTAGGATAGACAGGTTTTATTTAAAGGAGGAAGCCGTCTCTTCCGCAGTGTCCGTGGTTGAGGTGGAGTTCTCCGATCACTGTATGATTTTGTTTTCCTTGAATGTTTCAGAGACCCCCCCGGATGGGTAAAGGTTATTGGAAGCTGAATTCGTCCCTCCTGGAGGAAGCGGAGGTAAGACAGTCCTTTGAGGATTTTCTTCAGAGTCAGGTACCTTTACTGGACCTTTGTAGTAGTAAGTCAGAGTGGTGGGAGATATTCAAGAAGCGGGTTGCGGGGTTCTTCCGCCAGCTCTCGAGCCTCAGGTCCCTGAACAGGTATCGCTTGTATCAGGGTCTGAGGAGGAAACTCGAGCTTCTCGTCTCGACTGGAGGTAGCCGGGAGGATATCTCCAGAGTGAAGTCCTTGCTGATGAGGTGTCAGTACGATAGGCACGCATCTTTGGTTTTTGAGAGGGATTTTGGGAAGTACCGCTCGCCCGACCCTTACAGAAACTGCAAGATGTCAGTGAGTAGTAAAATCATCTCAGGACTGATTGATAGTACGGGATCTCTGAATCGGTCCAGATCAGGGATCCTGGAGGTCGTCAGATCCTTCTACTTGCACCTCTTGGGGAGGAAGGATCTAGATCGGGACAAGATGTCGGCTTTCCTGGCTGAAACCATTCCTGAGCCAGGGGTAGACCCCTCTCTTGGCGTTTTGGCAGAAGAAATTAAGGAAGAGGAAGTGAGACTGGCGATCGAGGGGCTTGCCCCCAAGAAGTCGCCAGGTCCGGATGGCTTAACATCCGAGTGGTACAAGACCTTTAAGGAGTCTTTAGCTCCCCTCTTGACTGTGGTATTCAATGAGTGTCTCTCCTCGGGCACTCTGCCTAGGTCAATGAGGAGGTCAGCCCTGATTCTTCTCTCAAAGGGTAAAGATCCTAGCCGGATTGAGAATTGGAGGCCCATAGCTCTTCTCAATACGGACAGGAAGCTTCTGGCCAAGATACTGTTTAATCGGTTGGTGGAGTTTGCACCCCGGCTCCTTTCGGGGGCCCAGCACTGCTCTGTTCCAGGCCGAAGCACCTTAAGTGCTGTTCTCGGTGTCCGGGAGGCAGTGGAGCAGAGTAGTGCAGGTCTCTGGAAGGGGTACTTGCTGTCCCTGGATCAGGCCAAAGCATTTGATCGGGTGAACCATGACTACCTCTGGTCCGTCCTCCTGAGATATGGCTTACCGTGTGCTTTTATTAATTGGCTTAAGACCTTATATGCAGGGGCAGAGAGTTTCCCGCTGGTGAACGGGTGGTCTGGCCGCTCTTTTGAGGTGGGGTCCGGAGTCCGTCAGGGTTGTCCTTTGAGCCCGCTTTTATACGTGTTCGCAATTGATCCCTTCGTCCGGAGGGTAGATTGTGGGCCGTTGGCGGGAGTCGGGATGAGTCTGGCGGAGCTGGATGTCGCCCAGAGAGTGGTGGCGTACGCTGATGATGTCACCATTTTCGTGTCCTCGAGAGAGGAGGTCGATGTGGTGATGTCGGAGGTGGAACGTTACTCGGAGGCATCCGGGTCTAAGATCAACCGGGATAAGTGTGAAAGTCTCTGGCTGGGAGGGGGAGATCCCACTTTTGATCTCCCGGACACCCTCCCAGGGCCCCAAGAGTCAGCAAAAATTCTGGGCATCACATTCGGCCAGGATGATTATCCCACCAAAAACTGGGACGGTAAGCTCCAGGATGCCACTCAGAAGGTGAACCAGTGGAAGGGTTGGTCTATGACCCTCAGGGAAAGGGTACACCTGATCAAATCGTACCTGCTCCCCTTGTTTATCTATCTGGGCAGTGTATGTATCTTGCCAGAGGCTTACTACACTAGGGTCTACAGCCTGTTTTTCCATCTGTTATGGGGGAACAGGTTGAACCTAGTCAAGAGGGAGGTTACGTACCGCACAAGGAGACTAGGGGGTTTATCTATGGTAAACCCTGTGGTGTTCTTAACAAACACCTTCTTGAAAGCCAACATCTCAAACCTCTGGTCAGAGAGGGCTTCTCCGTGGGTACTTTCCTGCAGGGAATGGTTTCGGCCTTTCTTCCAGGAATGGGAGACAGGAGGGCAAGTGAAGGACCTCCGTACGCCCCATGGGCATCTTCCGGCTTACGCTACCCCGACTCTGAAGGCGATACGTCGGTGGGGTCTGGGAGTGTGGGAGATCAGGACCCAGTCAAGGCAGTTCCTTGACAAACGGGTTCTGTTGACCCACTTCCAGAAGCCTCTGGCGCTCAGGGACTGCCCAGGTCGGGATCTGAGGGTGGGGTTGTATCTCTTAAATATGAAAAGGATCCCCCAGAAGTTTTGGGACTTGGCCTGGCGCTGCTTTCAGGGGAAGCTATATGTGAGGGACAATTTGAAGTGTAGGAGATCTGATGACCGGGGATGTCCCCGAGAAGAGTGCGGGGACATGCTGGAAAGCATGGACCATTTCCTGCTTCATTGTCCCTTTAATATAAGGGTCTACAACCGGGTGGGCGCTTCCATCGGCTGGAGACAACTTGCCGGCCTTACCTATCCGGAGTGGGCTTATGGGGCATTCAGGAACCTGGGTGGCCGAGATCGGGGCACTTTATTCTTAGTCAGTTTAGTGGTTAGATACTACACGTGGAATGCACGGTGTTTAGTGTCTAATCAGCGCAAAGTCCTCTCCGAGGTGGAGGTCTGTAGGAACATCACCGGTGACCTCGGGAAGATCAGGTCTTTGGAGTATGGCAGTCTTGGTACCAGTAGGGCTTCTCTCCTATGGAGAGGGTTTTCTTTTGATGTGCCCTAGGTACTAGACCTTTTGGGCAGAGTACCCTTGTTTTTGTTAGGGACAGTGATGCAGGGACAGGGTTAGGGTGATAGTAGGGTCAGTTTATCTTTAGGGATAATGGTAGGGTGAGAGGTAGGGTGCAGTTAGGGAAAGAATATACATTTTCTATGTATCAGGATTGCCATCCTTCTTCCTGGTGGTGGGCTAATGCATGTGCACCATAGCTTTTTGTTTTGTTTTCAGATGCTATGGTTATGAAGGGCTTACAGGCACCGAACTTGGGCCTAAAGTGGGTTGTATTGTTTGCTTATGTATGTTAAAGCTGGTTATGGTTAAGTTGGTTGGGAGGAGTTCTAGGTTGGGAGGGTATATTTGTGGGTGGTGGTGGTCTTTTCTTTTGGTGGACCTGACATGGGTCAGTTGTGTACTGGACATTGAGGACTATGAACTGTATGGACTCTGACCCATGTACAGGAGGGCGGGTGGTGTGGGTGAAGGGTCAGTTTAGTGTAGAATGTTCTTTTATATTTGTAGGTGTGTTTTCTGTTTATTTATAGGTGTATATAGTTTGTGTATAGTAGTGTATATAGGTAGTTATGTATATAGTATGTATAATGTATGTTATATTATTGTAAAATGTTTTTTTTTTTTTTTTTTTTTAAGTATATAGTATTTATAGTAGGGATAGACATGGCAGTCGAACCAGTTTTGTTTTTGTAGTAATGTTTCTTTAGTATCCCGTTGTGGATTTATTTTCTTTGGTTTATATATGTAGTATGTAGTAAAGATGTGTGTAAGCATGTGTGTATTGTGTTTTCGGTGATATTTTCCCGAGTTTGGGTATTTTGAGTTGAATTTAATTTATTTATTTATTTATTTTTGGTTTCTTGGTTAAATGTAGTTAATATATGGATATAAATGTGTGCATGTGTGAGTGTGGTATAGTGTTGTTATTATTATTTTATTAATATTATTATTTAAAAAAAAAAAAAACATGGTGTGCAGTGTGAGTGCTTGTTGTGTTTTCTATGTATGATTTTTCCCGAGTTTGGGTGTTTTGAGTTAAAGCAAAATAGTGCTATTTTTATGTTTCTTATGAGTGTGTTGTTTGGCTATGAAAGGTTTAGTTATAATATTTCTAGTAGTTATAATATTTCTAGTTCTAGTAGGAAAGCTGGGCTGGCCGGTTAGGCAGGATTTTTGTTCTTTTATTTAAATGTAAAGTTTGGGTTTATGTTATTTCATGTTGTTGTTTTTTTGTTATGGCAAAGTTGTGCTGGTTTATGTTTTGTTATGATTTATATTTTTCTAATAAAAGATTTACAGGATATAACTCAGGATCAGTACAGGAGAAGTAATGTAATGTATGTACACAGTGACCTCACCAGCAGAATAGTGAGTACAGCTCTGGAGTATAATACAGGATATAACTCAGGATCAGTACAGGATAAGTAATGTAATGTATGTACACAGTGACCCCACCAGCAGAATAGTGAGTACAGCTCTGGAGTATAATATAGGATATAACTCAGGATCAGTACAGGATAAGTAATGTAATGTATGTACACAGTGACCTCACCAGCAGAATAGTGAGTACAGCTCTGGAGTATAATACAGGATATAACTCAGGATCAGTACAGGATAAGTAATGTAATGTATGTACACAGTGACCCCACCAGCAGAATAGTGAGTACAGCTCTGGAGTATAATATAGGATATAACTCAGGATCAGTACAGGATAAGTAATGTAATGTATTTTCAAAATTTCTCAACCTTTCACAAAGGCTCAAGTGAATCTGTCAGCTCTATATCATGCTTAGAGCTTAAAGGGGTACTCCGGTGAAAAACATTTTATTTATTTTTTTTAAATCAACTGGTTCCAGAAAATTAAACAGATTTAAAGTTAAACAGATTTGTAAATGACTTCTATTAAAAAATCTTAATCCTTCCAGTACTTCTTAGCTGCTGAATACTACAGAGGGAATTATTTTCTTTTTTGGAACACAGAGCTCTCTGCTGACATCACGAGCACAGGGCTCTCTGCTGACATCTCTGTCCATTTTAGGAACTGTCCAGAGCAGCATATGTTTGCTATGGGGATTTTCTTCTACTCTGGACAGTTCTTAAAACGGACAGAGATGTCAGCAGAGAGCACTGTGCTCGTGATGTCAGCAGAGAGCTCTGTGTTCCAAAAAGAAAATAATTTCCTCTGTAGTCTTCAGCAGCTAATAAGTACTGGAAGGATTAAGATTTTTTTTAATAGAAGTAATTTACAAATCTGTTTAACTTCCTGACACCAGTTGATTAAAAAAAAAAAAAAAAAAAAGTTTTCAAGTTTTCCACCGGAGTACCCCTTTAAGTGCCAAGAAGACGGTGCTGGGGCGCAGCATTCATGCTTTCTCTGCCCACAACCCTCCCTGATTTGTCTAATTGACTTACAGGGCTCAATTCTGGAAGCCAGGCAGGAAGGGGTGGGGAGGCAGGTGGTATGTATGCTTAGCCCCGCCTCCTTGACACTTTAGCTCTAAGCATGATGTAGAGGTAATATATTCCCCTGATTCTTCAGATTGTGTCCCTTTAACCTACACAGCGTTATTATTATACTATCACATGGTTGGCATTGGTCGTCCATATTGTTTTATGTTATATTGGTTCTAACCATTAGAAAACCCATCTACAAAGTATCCTGTTTAAGTGGAGGGGGGTGTAGAAAGTGGGCGGAGTTCCTCTGTTTGGCGCGATGGCGGTGTGTGTGCGGACTTTCCGCCGGTGTTATGTATGTTAACATCTTCTTTTCATTGTGCTGGTCCTGGTAAGTTCACGTATCATGTTTTAGAAGTCATCGCCGGTGTAGTCACCTAATGGAGGGGTAAGTCCGTCCACCGCCGGCCGCGGCGCAGATAATGATCCCCATCGCTCGCTGGTCATTAACTATTAATTACAGATCCTTTCAGGAAGGAGCGATCAGGAAAGTGACACCATTATTGGCATGATCAAAGGAGGCATGAAAAACTAATGGGCAGGCGAACGGGTTCATGAATAAAGCCGGGCTCCGAAACCGCACGAAAGAGCGCTGAAGAATGAGCGCTGACAGGCCGCAGCGACAGACGACGCCACGACGCGCGCCATTGTCATCTCTGTATAATGGAAAGTTCTGCCACTTCTATGCATCCATTCTGCTATTTTTTCATTCTTGTTTATGTCTAGAGCAGTGTTTCCCTAACCAGCGCACCTACAGCTGTTGCAAAACTACAACTCCCAGCATGCCCGGACAGCCAACGGCTGTCCGGGCATGCTGGGAGTTGAAGTTTTGCAACAGCTTTACTGAAATTTTCTAATATAAATCTAGTATAATGTAGATACTTTGGGCTATTACAGCTTTTTAACCAGATTAATAGATGTTTTGGTCACTGTCCCTTTATGCATCCATTTCTCCCTTTTTTTTTTTTCCCAAGATCTCTGCTTGCTGTGATAGGAACATTCTTGTTTACTGAACCCTCTTGTGCAAATCCAGTTTAATGTAGAAACTTTGGTACAGCTCGGAATGTTATAGCTTTTTAACCAGATGAATGGATATTTGGTCACTGTCCCTTTATGCATCCATTCCTCTATTTTTTCAAGATCTCTCCTTTCTGTGGTAAGAACATTCTTGTTTATGTCTAGGGCGATGTAGGTACCTACAGCTGTTGCAAACCTATAACTCCTAGCATGCCCTGACATTCTTTAGCTGTCCTGTCATGCTGGGAGTTGTAGCTTTACAACTGCAACAACTTTAACAGCTTTACTGAGCCGCCGTGTGCAAACCCAATATAATGTAGAAACTTTGCCACAACTTCGAAATGTCACAGCTTTTTAACCAGATAAATGGATATTTTGTCACTGTCCCTTTATGCATCCATTCCTCTATGTTTTTTTTAAGATCTCTGCTTGCTGTGATCACACCATTCTTGTTTACTGAACCTTGTTGTGCAAATCCAATATATTGTAGAAACTTCGCCACAGCTTGGAATGTTACAGCTTTTTAACCAGATGGATGGATATTTGGTCACTGTCCCTTTATACATCCATTCCCCAATATTTCCAAGATCTTCTTGCTATGATAAGAACATTCTTGTTTATTTCTAGAGCAGTGTTTTCCAACTGAGGTATCTACAGCTGTTGTAATTCTACATCTCCTAGCATGCCTCGACAGTCTTTAGCTGTCCGGTCATGATGGGAGTTGTAGTTTTACAACTGCAACAACTTTAACAGCTTTGTTGAACCTTCTCGTGCAAACTCAATATAATGTAGAAATTTTGGCACAGCTTGGAATCTTACAGCTTTTTAACCAGACCAGATGAATGGATATTTGGTCACTGTCCCTTTATGCATCCATTCCTTTGTTTTTTATTTATTTATTTATTTTTATTTTTTTAAAGGGGTTATCCAGGAAAAAACTTTTTTTTATATATATTAACTGGCTCCAGAAAGTTAAACACATTTTTAAATGACTTCTATTAACAAAAACATAATCCTTTCAGTACTTATGAGCTGCTGAAGTTGAGTTGTTCTTTTCTGTCTAAGTGCTCTCTGGTGACACCTGTTTCGGGAACTGTCTAGAGTAGAAGCAAATCCCCATAGCAAACCTCTTCTACTCTGTGCAGTTCCCGAGACAAGCAGAGATGTCAGCAGAGAGCACTTTTGCCAGACAGAAAAGAACAACTCAACTTCAGCAGCTGATCATTATTGGAAGGATTAAGATTTTTTAATTGAAGTCATTTACAAATCTGTTTAACTTTCTGGAGCCAGTTGATATAAAAAAACAAATTAAAAAAAAAGTTTTTTCCTGGAATACCCCTGTAGGGTAGTGGTCTTCAACCTGCGGACCTCCAGATGTTGCAAAACTACAACTCCCAGCATGCCCGGACAGCCGTTGGCTGTCCGGGCATGCTGGGTGTTGTAGTTTTGCAACATCTGGAGGTCTGCAGGTTGGAGACCACTGCTGTAGGGCCTTATGCAGCAAATATTTTTATTATGTGACAGTCACCCAGCACTATCTCTGACCATGGGCCACTGAAGATCTTTGTGTATTACAGAGAGACACTTGTTCAGCCTTATCCTCTCTGACAAAGACAAAGTCAACTCCTTGGAGATGAAGAACTTGAGCATGTTATCCTCACAGCGCGGACAGGACCAGGAGCAGGGACTTGACTGTAGACTGTATCCAGGTCTAGCAATAGCAGGATTGGGAATTGTTGCTTTGACGAAAGTAGGAACCACCCTGGCAATAAGTGACAGAAGTATGAGCATTATTTTAAAGGAGTTATCCAGGATTAGAAAACCAGAGCTAATTTCTTCCAAAAACAGCACCACCCATGTCCTTAGGTTGTGAGTGGTATATCCACTCAGTTCCATTGATGTGAATTAGCCAAGTTGTAATGCCACACACAACCTGAGGACAGGGGTGGCGCTGTTTTTGGAGGAAATTAGCTCTGATTTTCTATCTTTGGATAACCCCTTTAATATAATGCCCAATAAGCCCAGGGGTCATAATATTAGCATGTGATTGGTGCAGGAAGGGGCCACACTTGGTTTCTGGTGACATTTAGACATTTTTAGGTTCTGTTGATAGGGGGGGATTTTTGCGATTAGGATATTTTGCCCCACTGCTTCTAAAATGAAAAATAAAGCAGCTTTACAAAACCCCCCTATGCAGAACTGAACATCACCATGACAACAGACGACAAACAAACCCGTGTAGTCAGATCCAGCTGCCAAATTTAAATGTATCAATTATTTTCTAGGATGAATTCAGGAGGGATAGAAAAAAGAAGTGAACAGATGAAAGGGAGAATGGCTGCAGGATGTAACACCGGGTCTTTTACCTGGAGACACATAGCCCAGCATAGGAGCTGTATACAGAAAACTGTAGGACATTTGTAATCAGGGCCATAGGTCAAATCGCTCCCCTTTGTATATAGATGCATTAGGACAGGGCCTGACAAATGTGTTATGAATCTATAAGTATTCCCTTATCTCCCCCTGTGTCACAGTCATTGGTGTCCCCTCATCTCTCCCTGTGTCACAGTCATTAGTGTCCCCTCATCTCTCTCTGTGTCACAGTCATTAGTGTCCCCTCATCTCTCCTGTGTCACAGTCATTAGTGTCCCCTCATCTCCCCCTGTGTTACAGTCATTAGTGTCCCCTCATCTCTCCCTGTGTCACAGTCATTAGTGTCCCCTCATCTCTCCCTGTGTCACAGTCATTAGTGTCCCCTCATCTCTCCCTGTGTCACAGTCATTAGTGTCCCCTCATCTCTCCCTGTGTCACAGTCATTAGTGTCCCCTTATTCCCCCCTCCCCCTGTGTCACAGTCATTAGTGTCCCCTCATTTGTCTGTGTCACAGTCATTAGTGTCCCCTCATCTCTCTCTGTGTCACAGTCATTAGTGTCCCCTCATCTCTCCTGTGTCACAGTCATTAGTGTCCCCTCATCTCTCCTGTGTCACAGTCATTAGTGTCCCCTCATCTCTCTCCATGTCACAGTCATTAGTGTCCCCTCATCTCTCCTGTGTCACAGTCATTAGTGTCCCCTCATCTCTCCCTGTGTCACAGTCATTAGTGTCCCCTTATTCCCCCCTCCCCCTGTGTCACAGTCATTAGTGTCCCCTCATCTCTCTGTGTCACAGTCATTAGTGTCCCCTCATCTCTCCTGTGTCACAGTCATTAGTGTCCCCTCATCTCTCTCCATGTCACAGTCATTAGTGTCCCCTCATCTCTCCTGTGTCACAGTCATTAGTGTCCCCTCATCTCTCCCTGTGTCACAGTCATTAGTGTCCCCTTATTCCCCCCTCCCCCTGTGTCACAGTCATTAGTGTCCCCTCATCTCTCTGTGTCACAGTCATTAGTGTCCCCTCATCTCTCTGTGTCACAGTCATTAGTGTCCCCTCATCTCTCCCTGTGTCAGTCATTAGTGTCCCCTCATCTCTCCCTGTGTCACAGTCATTAGTGTCCCCTCATCTCTCTCTGTGTTACAGTCATTAGTGCCCCTCATCTCTCTCCATGTCACAGTCATTAGTGTCCCTTCATCTCTCTCTTTGTCACAGTCATTAGTGTCCCCTCATCTCTCTCCATGTCACAGTCATTAGTGTCCCTTCATCTCTCTCTGTGTCACAGTCATTAGTGTCCCTTCATCTCTCTCTGTGTCACAGTCATTAGTGTCCCCTCATCTCTCTGTGTCACAGTCATTAGTGTCCCCTCTTCTCTCTATGTCACAGTCATTAGTGTCCCCTCATCTCTCCCTGTGTCACAATCTCTAGTGTCCCTTCATCTCTCTCTGTGTCACAGTCATTACTGTCCCCTCATCTCTCCCGGTGTCACAGTCATTAGCGTCCCCTTATCTTTTCCAGTGTCATAGATATTAGTGTCCTCTCTGTGTTTAGCACAGATGTCACATGACTGCCGCAGCCAATCAGCAGCCTCGGCAGTCTTGCTCTGTACTCATAAGGCTGCTGATTGGCTGTGGAGGTCACCTAACATCCGCTGATCATGTAGCTCCAGAGCGCCTGACGGAAGCAGAATGGGGAATCAGCGCAGGAACAAAGGCGGAGGGAAGTAAACTTTTTTGTTTGTTATTTTTTAATATAGAGAACCCCTATTGGACAGGGCTAACAAAAACATAGGTCCTCAGTCTTCATGGCGACCTGGCGCCTGGGATTTGTGGAGCCCTGTATTAGGACCATAAGAATATGTGGATTTGCCCTTTAAATCTGCTTTTTTATTGTTTTGTTTCTATCATTGTTCCTTTTCCTCGTTATTTCCCATCATCCTCTCTGTACGTAGACAGGCCTGACCGTGTGATGCTGTTATTTGCCGACAGAAGGAACAAGGTTTGGTTGCTGTTAAAATAATAATGCTGACGGCTATTGAAGAACTCTGGGCCACCATAGAAATGGCGAGTATAATGGGCGGATCGTGTTACATTAACCCCTTCACAATAACTCCAGGATTCCCATTTTAAGGAAACTCATTGTGAAGCTTCTCCTACGTGTCAAAGTGTTTCCTAACACCCGTCATGGCTGTATACACTGCGGAGCGCTTCTCTTACATGGGACTGCCCAGTCCTGTTTGTATGAATGGCGTCTATACATGGCGGTGTCCCTGTACGTTTTGTCCCATCTTATTTGAATAGAGAATTGAAAACTTTGCCTCAAACTAGAATTGCTCCGCACAGCTGAAGGTTTGTTACAGTGCATTGGTTTGGGTGATCAGCCTGGAGTCCAGGGCAATGGTTGTGCCATGAAGTCACAAGGGATTACGCTGATACAATGTAACAAACTGCAGTTAGGTGGAAGAAGGAGAACAAGGGATGTTTCCGTTCACTGACAGCAAGCAGAGCAACTGAACCATAAAGTAGATAGCTACTTTAGTAGATAGCAGAAAGCTGCTGAACATGTATATGGTCACATGGACTTTGTAATCGCTTAAGTCGCTAAAATGAAACAACTTTGAAAATAGTCTTGGTTAAAAAAATCTTCTATCCTATTCAAGTTTATGTGTCTCCATGGTGACAGACTACAAAACAAACCCTGTGTAGTCTGATCCATCTGATCATGTGCTTCACTTTTCCTTCTGCCTTTTCCCCCCCTAATGCATTGGTCTCCAAGCTGTGGACCTCTACCTGTTGCAAAACTACAACTCCCAGCATGCCCGGACAGCCAACGGCTGTCCGGGCATGCTGGGAGTTGTAGTTTTGCAACAGCTGGAGACCAATGCTGAAGGGGACTAAAGATTTGGGTTATCTTTCTCACTGTGGCCCATTCATGATTATCTAGTTGTCATCCTGGGCCTCTTCTTATAGATGTTCTTTTGTCCCCTGATGATCCCGGCACCATCCTGGTGAAACACGTAGGGACTTAGCATTATAAGGAGACCAATGCTTTAGGGGGCTAAAGAACTGAATCATCTTTCTCACTATGGCCCATTCATACATATCTTTTGGCTATCCTGGGCCATTATCATGAGCCTCTTCTTATAGATGTTCTTTTGTCCCCTGATGATCCTGGCACCATCCGGGTGAAACACGTAGGGACTTAGCATTATAGTTTTGCAACAGCTGGAGGTCTGCAGTAAGGAGACCAATGCTTTAGGGGGCTAAATATCTGGATCGTCTTTCTCACTATGGCCCCTTCATATATATCTTTTTGGCTATCCTGGGCCATTATCATGAGCCTCTTCTTATAGATGTTTTTTTGTCCCCTGATGATCCCGTCACCATCTAGGTGAAACACCTTGGGATTTAGTATTGCACTTTTGCAAAATCTGGGGGTCCACAATTTGGAGATCACTGCTTTAGATGTATTTGCCTACGACTGAGGCCAGGGATGTTCCCTGCGTGTTTCTCCTCCTGATATCTATTGTTGTGTACATTTTACTGGTAATAAATGATAAGATTCTATAAAGGGGTACTCCACTTTTTAAATCAACTGGTGCCAGAAAGTTATACAGATTTGTAAATGACTTCGATTAAAACAATCTTAAACCTTCCAGTACTTTTTGGCTGCTTTTATGATCCACAGGAAGTTCTTTTCTTTCTGTCTGACCACAGTGCTCTCTGCTGACACCTCTGTCCATTTTAGGAACTGTCCAGAGCAGGAGAGGTTTGCTATGGGGATTTGCTCCTACTCTGGACAGTTCCTAAAATGGACAGAGGTGTCAGCAGAGAGCACTGTGGTCAGACAGAAAGGAAATTCAAAAAGAAAAGAACTTCCTGTGGATCATACAGCAGCTAAGTACTGGAAGGATTACAATTTTTTTAAATAAAACTCATTTACAAATCTGTTTAACTTTCTGGCACCAGTTGATTTAAAAAAAAAAAAAAATGTTTTCCAGTGGAGTACCCCTTTAAGGCGCAACAACATTATTGTTGCGGCAGCAGGATACACTGGAAACTCCATAATCCGCTGGCTTTAGCAGCAACAACACCGAGAACTAAACTGGAGAACAGGTATACATTGACCTCACGCAGATGTAGCAGAGCTGAATGTGTTGGTTAACTCTTTGGTTACTGTGCAGTGGGATAACTCTTTAATGAGCCGTTTTACGTGCAATTTTTTCAGCAGCTAATAAGTACTGGAAGGATTGAGATTTTTTTTATAGAAGTAATTTACAAATCTGTTTAACTTTCTGACACCATTTGATTTAAAAAAAATAAAAAATAAAAAATTTACACCGGAGTACCCCTTAAAGCTACGGTGTTGCCAGGAGCTTTAAAAGTGTATCCTGCCACCGCAACAATGTTGCACTTTGCTTATTCTGCCAGGATTAACTGTCAGATTATCTGAGCATTGTCGCTGGTCACATGACTGTCCTTCATCTCTCTGAGATTTTCAGGAATTTCACACAAGCTACTTTTTCATCAGGAGGATTGATTTGGGCGATTCCGATCCACGCAGAATCTCCAACTGGAATATCTCTTGGCGGAAATGCTCTAGTGTGAATGGGCCCTTGCAGAATATATATTTTTTAAGCTCTGCTACATCTATAGTGACCTTTAGGGGAAATTTATCATAGTTTTTGCACAATTTTTTTGCATGTTTTAAAGTGGTTTTCTAGCTTGGAAGGCTGTGCACCTGCTTCTTATTCCAGTGCTTCCCAACCAGGGGCCTCCAGCTGTTGCAAAACTACAACTCCCAGCTTGCCCGGACAGCCGTTGGCTGTCCGGGCATGCTGAAAGTTGTAATTTGGCAACAGCTGGAGGCACTCTGGTTGGGAAACACCATCTTATCCCTTAAAGGGGTTATCCACGGAAAATACTTTTTTTTAAAAAGTATTTTCCATGGATAACCTCTTTAAGGGAAAGTTAAACAGATTTGTAAACTACTTCGATTAAAAAAAATCTTAATCCTTTCAGTACTTATGAGCTTCTGAAGTTGAGTTGTTCTTTTCTGTCTAAGTGCTCTCTGGTGACACCTGTCTCGGGAACTGTCCAGAGTAGAAGCAAATCCCCATAGAAAACCTCTTCTACCTCTGTGCAGTTCCCGAGACAAGCAGATATGTCATCAGAGAGCACTGTTGTCAGACAGAAAAGAACAACTCAACTTCAGCAGCTGATAATTATTGGAAGGATTAAGATTTTTTAATAGAAGCAATTTACAAATCTGTTTAACTTTCTGGATCCAGTTGATATATAAAAAATTTTTTTTTTCTTGGAATACCCCTTTAACAACAGGATAGGAGATAAGAGTCTAATTGCTGGGGGTCCGACTGCTAGGACCCCCCCGCAATCTCCTGTAGGGGGCTTCACTACTTACCTGTCCTTTGTGTGCTCAGGCCCCCAATTATTGAGACAAGTGATTGCCTTGGAAGGTGGGGGGCTGGAGCATGCTGAGGATGGGTAAGTAGCGGGGCCCCCTACAGGAGATCTTGGGGGCTCCCTGGGTCAGACACTTATTTCTTCTAATCTGGATAGGGGATAAGTTTCAGTTCCCGGAGTACCCCTTTATAATATTATTTTTTGCAGTTTGCGCTCGCTTTCTCATTTAAAAAAAAAAATAATTGCGCAGATAGATTCAGGGAATTGTTTATCTGTGTGAAAATAATTTTTGCCATCTGACTAGTTTTCATTTCACTCATCGGGGGAAGGAAACCCTTGCGCCAGATTTATCAAAATTATTGTGAAAGTAAATAAATTTAAAAAAAATAATAATATTTTTTTTTTTTGTTGTGAAAATAAATATGAAAATAAATAAATATTGAAAATAAATATAACTAAATATAAATAAATATTTTTTTTTGGGAAAAATAAATATAACAATTTATTATACAGTTCGAGCGATTTCTCTAAGACACAGGAACCACATGTGAAAAAATTGCGCAAATGTTCACGCAGATGATAAATGCCGCCCCCTATCTTTTGTAACTTGCACATTATATTCCCTTTGTTCTCCACTATTCCGTATCCTCTCTTGAGGCTCCTTTTCCCCCCTCTGCATATTTCATTAATCGGATATTTGTTTTTCGTTTTTTAACCCCTCGCCGGCCATGCGTATTATCCAGGCAAAGTCATGTGTTCTGAGAAATTCTGCATAATCCAATTGTACTGGAAAAGTTCAGCTTTTATCCCATTCAGTACAGCTGCGTGTCAGATGTAGCAGAGCTGAACTTTTTAGTTTTTCTTGTTTTTATATGGGTATTTTACAACCAGTGCGCCTCCGGCTGTTGCAGAACTACAATTCCCAGCATGCCCAGACATCTGAAGGCCAGATATTTGTCTTTCATTTTAACCCCTTGGCAGCCACGTGCATAATCCAATTGTAATGGAAAAGTTCAGCTTTCATCCACTACACTGTGCATCCCAGTGTCAGATGTAGCAGAGCTGAGTTTGTATTTTGCTTGAACTTTTTTTTTTCCGGTTAGTTTTATATTATTTTTTTGTTAACCAGCGTGCCTCCAGCTGTTGCAAAACTACACCTTGAAAAGTTCAGCTTTTGTCCAGTACACTTTGTATCCCAGTGTCAGATGTAGCAGAGCTGAGTTTGTCTTTTGCCTGAACTTTTTTGTTTGTTTGTTTTATTTTAGTGTTTTCCCAACCAGTGTGCCTCCAGCAGTTGCAAAACTACAACTCCCAGCTTTCATTTTAACCCCTTGCCAGCCATGCATACTGCCAAGGCAAAGTTCCCTATGTCACGTGTATAATCCTATGTCACATGCAAATTGTACACTGTGCATCCCAGTGTCAGATGTAGCAGAGCTGAGTTTGTCTTTTGCCTGAACTTTTTTTTTTAGTTAGTTTTATATAAGTGTTTTCCCAACCAGCGTGCCTCCAGCTGTTGCAAAACTACAACTGGAAAAGTTCAGCTTTCGTCTGGTACACTGTGCATCCCAGTGTCATATGTAGCAGAGCTGAGTTTGTCTTTTGCCTGAAATGTTGTTTGTTTTATTATAGTGTATTCCCAACCAGTGTGCCTCCAGTTGTTGCAGACCTACAACTCCTGTTGCAAAACTACAACCCCCAGCTTTCATTTTAACCCCTCGCCAGCCATGCATACTGCCAAGGCAAAGTTCCCTATGTCACGTGCGTAATCCAATTGTACACCGTGCATCCCAGTGTCAGATGTAGCAGAGCTGAGTTTCTTTTGCCTGAACTTTTTTTTTATAGTTTACTTGATATTAGTGTCTTCCCAACCAGCGTGCCTCCAGCTGTTGCAAACCTACAACTCCCATTGCAAAACTACAACTCCCAGCTTTCATTTTAACCCCTCGCTGGCC
>NC_079198.1:139615308-139701349 GCF_029499605.1 Hyla sarda | reverse complement strand
TTTAAGGGGGTCATTAGTTACGGGTACCATTCCCCGGAGGGGCCGTCCCCTCCAATAAGGGGATTAGTTATTTATAAAACAGTTATAAGCGTACTGGAGCGCATAGTCCTCTTCTCATAAGTGTATACTGTATGTACACCTATGTGGTGTACGATTTTGTTACTGTGGGCCTAGTTACTGTGAAAGGCCAGCCAAAACTACACACCTGTCAGGCAGAAGTGCCAAGATGTGCACAGAGGAGTGGCAGAGGTCTTAATTCATCAGGCAGAGGTCGCAGCAGTGTAGGAGCATGTGGCAGCAGGAGTCGCAGTGAGAGGTCTGAGCTTCCGGTGTCAGCTAGCAATCGTGTCTCGACCAGCAACCCTGCAGACGTGATTGATTGGTTCACTCGGTCATCCACTTCATCCCAAGTGACATCGGACACCCCCAGTCAATCGGTGGGTTCCTCAGACTCAACCCTCAGTTAACATGGCCGTCATGCTACTGCACCCACCTTCAGGCTCTGTCATTGTGCCACCATATGGTCTCCTCAATATGAAATCGTCAATTTAAATTTAACAAAATATCTTTAATCTTTTCAATTGTGAGGCCTTATAGTCTCATCAGGCTGTTGCCACCTCCAGGCTGTGTCATTCTGCCACATTATGGTCTCCTCATGCTGCTGCCACCTCCAGACTGTGTCATTGTGCCACCATATGGTCTCCTCATGCTGTTGGCACATTAAATTAAACTGTAACATTTTAAATCTATATAAAATCTTCAATTAAAATTTTACAAAATATCTTTAATCTTTTCAGTTGTGAGGCCCTAGGGTCTCGTTGGGCTGCTGACACCTCTAGGCTCTGTCATTGTGCTGCCATGTGACTCCTTGTTATTTTGGGTTTTGTGGTCATACAGTATTAGTTGAAAGTAAACGCTTCGAGCACCCGGGACATTAAACTTGTGAATCAAAATCTTCAATTTAAATAAAAAAAATTCTCTTCAATCTTTTCAATTGTGAGGCCCTATGGTCATCGTCATAAATGACCTGTGGAACTACTACAAGAATCCAATGAAACAGGTTGGAGTGATAGGCTGAGAGGCAGGGTCTGGAACAGGTGGTAGCTCGCTTCCCGGAAGGACCACCAGCTCAATTTTAAGATACAAGTACGAGCATTTCACTGCAGCAACTTCTAGCAGTAAGCGCCCACTTATCCAACGGTGCAGAAGCTGAATGTTCTCCTGTCCAAGTTGCTGGTACTGCAGTTCCTCCCTTTTCAAGTGGACACTCAGGGCATGGGGGTGCGCTGAGAGGCAGGGGCTGGAACAGGTGGCAGCTTGCCTCGCAGCGGACCGCCAGCACTGTGTATATTATCCCTGTACTGTGACATCACATTGTATTATCCCTGTTCTGTGACATCACTCTGTATATTATCCCAGTACTGTGACATCACTGTGTATATTATCCCTGTACTGTGATATCACTGTGTATATTATCCCTGTACTGTGACATCACTGTGTATTATCTCTGTACTGTGACATCACTGTGTATTATACCTGAACTGTGACATCACTGTGCATTATCCCTGTACTGTGACATCACTATATATTATCCCTGTAATGTGACATCACTGTGTGTATTATTACTGTACTGTGACATCACATTGTATTATCCCTGTACTGTGTATTATCTCTGTACTGTGACATCGCTGTGCATTACCCCTGTACTGTGACATCAATGTGTATTATTATTATCCCTGTACTGTGACATCACTGTGTGCATTATCCCTGTACTGTGACATCACTGTGTATATTATCCCTGCAATGTGACATCACTGTGTGTATTTTCCCTGTATTGTGACATCACTGTGTATCAACCCTGTACTGTGACATCACTGTGTATTATCACTGTACTGTGACATCACTGTGTATTATCCCTGTACTGTGACATCACTGTGTGTATTATCCCTGTACTGTGACATCACTGTGTATTATCCCTGTACTGTGACATCATTGTGTATTATCCCTGTACTGTAACATCACTGTGTGTATTATCCCTGTACTGTGACATCACTGTGTGTATTATCCCTGTACTGTAACATCACTGTGTGTTTTATCCCTGTACTGTGACATCACTGTGTATATTATCCCTGTACTGTGACATCACTGTGTATTATCTCTGTACTGTGACATCACTGTGTGTGTATTATTCCTGTACTGTGACATCACTGTGTGCATTATCCCTGTACTGTGACATCATTGGGGTTATTATCCCTGTAATGTGACAACACTGTGTATTATCCCTGTACTGTGACATCATTGTGTATCATTCCTGTACTGTGACATCACTGTGTGCATTATCCCTGTACTGTGACATCATTGGGGTTATTATCCCTGTACTGTGACATCACTGTGTATTATCTCTGTACTGTGACATCACTGTGTGTGTATTATTCCTGTACTGTGACATCACTATGTGCATTCTCCCTGTACTATAACATCATTGGGGTTATTATCCCTGTAATGTGACATCACTGTGTATTATCCCTGTACTGTGACATCACTGTGTTTATTATCCCTGTACTGTGACATCACTGTGTGTATTATCCCTGTACTGTGACATCACTGTGTATTATCTCTGTACTGTGACATCACTGTGTGTGTATTATTCCTGTACTGTGACATCACTGTGTGCATTATCCCTGTACTGTGACATCATTGGGGTTATTATCCCTGTACTGTGACATCACTGTGTATTATTCCTGTACTGTGACATCACTGTGTGCATTATCCCTGTACTGTGACATCATTGGGGTTATTATCCCTGTAATGTGACATCACTGTGTATTATTCCTGTACTGTGACATCACTGTGTGTATTATCCCTGTACTGTGACATCATTGTGTGTATTATCCCTGTACTGTGACATCATAGGGGTTATTATCCCAGTACTGTGACATCGCTGTGTATTATCTCTGTACTGTGACATCACTGTGTATTATTCCTGTACTGTGACATCACTGTGTGTATTATCCCTGTACTGTGACATCATTGTGTGTATTATCCCTGTACTGTGACATCATTGGGGTTATTATCCCAGTACTGTGACATCGCTGTGTATTATCCCTGTACTGTGACATCACTGTGTGTGTATTATTCCTGTACTGTGACATCACTATGTGCATTATCCCTGTACTGTGACATCATTGTGTGTATTATCCCTGTACTGTGACATCATTGGGGTTATTATCCCAGTACTGTGACATCGCTGTGTATTATCTCTGTACTGTGACATCACTATGTGCATTATCCCTGTACTGTGACATCATTGGGGTTATTATCCCTGTAATGTGATATTACTCACACAGAGGCCTGCTAGGGTCGGAGGAAAGATTTGAGACATTTCACTCAGACATTAAACTAGTTAAAACTAGTTTTATCCCCTTCCCGACGCATGACATACATGTACGTCATGGAAGGTTTTTCCGACCTGTGACGTACATGTACAACATGTAGATACTGGCTGCCGCTAAACATGTAGCGCTGTGCCTGGTAAGATGGTGGCTGATAGCCAGCCATCTTGCCTCGGGAACAGTGCACCCCCCACCACGATCACTGCACCGCAGGGAAAAAAGAGCATCCGGAGGTATGTATGTCGGAGGGGAGGGGGTGGTGGAAATTGCTGCCTGCTATGGAGGAACTGTTGCCTACAATAGGGGAACTGTTGTCTCCTATGGGGTAACTGCTGCCAACTATGGAGAAACTGCTGCCAACTATGAGGGAAGGGTTGCCTACGATCAGGGGACCTCTGCTGCCTACCTAATGTGGGGGACTTAACTAATGTGGGGGAAATCTGTTAGCTCCCCACATAGGCAACAGAAGTCCCCCACATTAGGTATCTAACAGATTTCCCCCACATTAGTTAAGTCCCCCACATTAGGTAGGCAGCAGAGGTCCCCCACATTAGGTATCTATCTACTACCTACAAGCTATTATGGAGACTAACTACCAAGCTAATAGGGGGGCTACCTACATAGCTTACAGTGGGGCAAAAAAGTATTTAGTCGGACACCAATTGTGCAAGTTCTCCCACTTAAAAACATGAGAGAGGCCTGTAATTTTCATCATAGGTATACCTCAACTCTGAGAGACATAATGGGGGGAAAGAATACAGGAAATCACATTGTAGGATTTCTAATGAATTAATTGGTAAATTCCTCGGTAAAATAAGTATTTGGTCACCTACAAACAAGAAGATTTCTGGCTCTCACAGACCTGTAACTTCTGCTTTAAGAGTCTCCTCTGTCCTCCACTCGTTACCTGTATTAATGGCTCCTGTTTGAACTTGTTATCAGTATAAAAGACACCTGTCCACAACCTCAAACAGTCACACTCCAAACTCCACTATGGCCAAGACCAAAGAGCTGTCGAAGGACACCAAAAACGAAATTGTAGACCTGCACCAGGCTGTGAAGACTGAATTTGCAAAAGGCAAGCAGCTTGGAGGAAATCAACTGTGGGAGCCATTATTAGAAAATGGAAGACATACAAGACACTGATAATCTCCCTCAATCTAGGGTTCCACGCAAGATCTCACCCCGTGGTGTCAAAATGATCACAAGAACGGTGAGCAAAAATCCCAGGACCACACACGCTGGGGGGGAGGTAAAGTGAATGACCTGCAGAGAGCTGGGACCAAAGTAACAAAGGCTACCATCAGTAACACACTACGCCGCCAGGGACTCAAATCATGCAGTGCCAGACGTTGTCACGATTCGGCTGGCTGGAGGTGGATCCTCTGTGCCAGAGAGGGATTGGCGTGGACCGTGTTGGTGGACCGGTTCTAAGTTGCTACTGGTATTCACCAGAGCCCGCCGCAAAGCGGGATGGTCTTGCAGCGGCGGTAGCAACCAGGTCGTATCCACCAGCAACGGCTCAACCTCTCTGACTGCTGAAGATAGGCGCGGTACAAGGGAGTAGACAAGAGCAAGGTCGGACGTAGCAGAAGGTCAGGGCAGGCAGCAAGGATCGTAGTCAGGGGCAACGGCAGGAGGTCTGGAACACAGGCTAGGAACACACAAGGAAACGCTTTCACTGGCACAATGGCAACAAGATCCGGCGAGGGAGTGCAGGGGAAGTGAGGTATAAGTAGGGAGTGCACAGGTGAGAATACTGATTAGGCCTGCTGCGCCAATCAGTGGCGCAGCGGCCCTTTAAATGGCAGAGACCCGGCGCGCGCGCCCTAAGGAGCGGGGCCGCGCGCGCCGGGACAACACAGACGGGGAACGGGTCAGGTACGGGAGCCGAGATGCGCATCGCGAGCGGGCGCGTCCCGCATCGCGAATCGCATCCCGGCTGGGAGTAATATCGCAGCGCACCCGGTCAGCAGGTCTGACCGGGGCGCTGCGAATGAGAGAACGCTGCGAGCGCTCCGGGGAGGAGCGGGGACCCGGAGGGCTCGGCGTAACAGTACCCCCCCCCCCCCCTTGGGTCTCCCCCTCTTTTTTGAGCCATAGAACCTGAGGATAAGACTTTTGTCCAGGATGTTGTCCTCAGGTTCCCAGGATCTCTCCTCAGGGCCGCAATTCTCCCAGTCGACCAAGAAGAATCTTTTACCTCTGACCATCTTGGATGCTAGAATCTCCTTCATAGAAAGACGTCAGAAGATCCGGAAACTGGAGTGGGAGAAACAACTTTGGGAGAGAAGCGGTTAAGGATGAGTGGTTTAAGGAGAGAGACATGGAAGGCATTGGGAATACGGAGAGAAGGAGGAAGAAGGAGTTTGTAAGAGACAGGGTTGATCTGGCACTTGATTTTGAAAGGACCAAGATAGCGTGGTCCCAGTTTATAACTGGGGACACGAAAGCGGACATATTTAGCGGAGAGCCATACCTTGTCTCCGGGAGCAAAAATGGGGGGAGTTCTTCTTTTTTTATCAGCAAATCTTTTCATCCGGGATGAAGCCTGTAAAAGAGAATTTTGGGTCTCTTTCCATATGGTGGAAAGATCACGAGTCACTTCATCCACAGCGGGCAAACCAGAGGGCATGGGAGTGGGGAGGGGAGGAAGAGGGTGACGGCCGTACACCACGAAAAATGGGGATTTAGCAGAAGATTCGGAGACTCTGAAGTTGTATGAGAATTCGGCCCATGGTAGAAGATCTGCCCAGTCATCCTGGCGGGAGGAAACAAAATGCCGTAAATAGTCACCCAGGACCTGATTAACTCTTTCTACTTGCCCATTGGATTGGGGATGATAAGAAGAAAAGAAGTTTAATTTGATCTTGAGCTGTTTACAGAGAGCCCTCCAGAATTTAGACACGAATTGGACGCCTCTATCTGAGACGATATGCGTGGGCAATCCATGAAGGCGAAAAATGTGTACAAAAAATTGCTTTGCCAACTGAGGCGCTGAAGGAAGACCAGGAAGAGGAATAAAATGTGCCATCTTGGAAAATAGATCAACGACCACCCAAACAACTGTGTTGCCACGGGATGAGGGCAAGTCCGTAATAAAGTTCATACCAATCTGTGACCAAGGCTGTTCAGGAACAGGCAGAGGATGAAGGAGACCAGCAGGCTTCTGGCGAGGAGTCTTATCCCGGGCACAGACAGTACAGGCCCGCACGAAATCAATAACATCAGTCTCCAGAGTCGGCCACCAATAAAATCGAGAGATGAGTTGCAAGGATTTTTTGATGCCCACATGGCCTGCGAGGTGGGAGGAGTGTCCCCATTTGAGAATCCCGAGACGCTGGCGTGGAGAAACGAAGGTCTTCCCCGGAGGAGTTTGCCTGATGGAAGCTGGAGAAGTGGAGATCAGGCAGTCAGGAGGAATGATGTGTTGCGGAGAGACCTCTACTTCCGAGGCATCCGAGGAACGAGAGAGGGCATCGGCCCTAATGTTCTTGTCAGCAGGGCGAAAATGGATTTCAAAGTTAAAACGGGCAAAGAACAACGACCACCTAGCCTGGCGAGGATTCAGCCGTTGGGCAGACTGGAGATAGGAGAGATTCTTGTGATCAGTGTATATGATAACTGGAAATTTTGATCCCTCCAGCAGGTGCCTCCATTCCTCAAGCGCCAATTTAATGGCCAGTAGTTCTCGATCCCCGATGGAATAGTTTCTCTCCGCCGGGGAGAAGGTCCTAGAAAAAAAAACACAAGTCACAGCATGCCCGGAAGAATTTTTTTGTAGAAGGACAGCTCCAGCTCCCACTGAGGAGGCATCTACCTCCAATAGGAAGGGTTTAGATGGGTCAGGTCTGGAGAGCACGGGAGCGGAAGAAAAGGCAGACTTGAGATGTTTAAATGCGTCTTCCGCTTGGGGGGACCAGGACTTGGGATTGGCATTTTTCTTGGTTAAAGCCACGATAGGAGCCACAATAGTGGAAAAGTGTGGAATAAACTGT
The DNA here is from genome assembly GCF_029499605.1 of Hyla sarda. NCBI lineage: Eukaryota > Metazoa > Chordata > Amphibia > Anura > Hylidae > Hyla > Hyla sarda. The sequence goes on along the minus strand of NC_079198.1, from coordinate 139,693,959 downwards.
CTGTAATAATTGGCGAACCCCAAAAAACGTTGGATAGCACGGAGTCCGGAGGGGCGTGGCCAATCTAAGATGGCAGAGAGTTTATCTGGGTCCATTTGTAGTCCCTGGCCAGAGACCAAGTATCCTAGGAAAGGAAGAGATTGACATTCAAAGAGACATTTCTCCATTTTGGCATAAAGTTGATTGTCACGAAGTCTCTGAAGAACCATGCGGACATGCTGGCGGTGTTCTTCTAAGTTGGCAGAAAAAAATCAGAATATCGTCCAGATAAACCACAACACAGGAATATAGGAGATCACGAAAAATTTCATTAACAAAGTCTTGGAAGACGGCAGGGGCGTTGCATAGGCCAAAGGGCATGACCAGATACTCAAAGTGTCCATCTCTGGTGTTAAATGCGGTCTTCCATTCGTCCCCCTCCCTGATGCGGATGAGATTATAAGCACCTCTTAAGTCCAGTTTGGTAAAGATGTGGGCACCTTGTAAGCGATCAAAGAGTTCCGAGATAAGAGGTAAGGGGTAGCGGTTTTTTACCGTGATTTTATTAAGTCCGCGGTAATCAATACAAGGACGTAGGGAGCCATCTTTTTTGGACACAAAAAAAAATCCAGCTCCGGCAGGAGAGGAGGACTTGCGGATAAACCCCTTTTTTAAATTCTCCTGGATGTACTCCGACATGGCAAGAGTCTCAGGAGCAGACAGAGGATAGATTCTGCCCCGGGGTGGGGTAGTACCCGGGAGGAGGTCAATAGGACAGTCATAAGGCCTGTGAGGAGGCAAAGTCTCAGCTTGCTTTTTGCAAAAAACGTCAGAATAGTCCATATAAGCCTTAGGAAGACCGGATACAGGGGGAACCACAGGGTCACGGCAAGGAGTACTGGGAACCGATTTAAGACAGTCCTTGTGACAAGAAGTACCCCAGTTCTTGATTTCTCCTGTGGACCAATCAAGGGTTGGGGAATGGCGTTGAAGCCACGGTAATCCAAGAAGAATTTCAGAAGTGCAGTTGGAGAGGACCAAAAATTCAATTTTTTCGTGATGAGGTCCGATGCACATTAGGAGAGGTTCCGTGCGGTAACGCACGGTACAGTCCAATCTTTCATTGTTAACAGAATTGATGTAGAGGGGTCTGGCGAGACTGGTCACCGGGATGTTGAACCTGTTGATGTGAGAGGCCAAAATAAAATTTCCTGCAGATCCGGAATCCAAGAAGGCCGTAGCAGAGAAGGAGAAGGTAGAGGAAGATATCCGCACAGGCACAGTAAGGCGTGGAGAAGCAGAGTAGACATCAAGAACTGTCTCATCTTTGTGCGGAGTCAGCATACGTCTTTCCAGGCGGGGAGGACGGATAGGACAATCTTTCAAGAAGTGTTCGGTACCGGCACAGTACAGGCATAGGTTCTCCATGCGGCGTCGTGTCCTCTCTTGAGGTGTCAAGCGAGACCGGTCAACTTGCATAGCCTCCACGGCGGGAGGCACAGTAACGGATTGCAGAGGACCAGAGGAGAGAGGAGCCGGGGAGAGAAACCGCCTCGTGCGAACAAAGTCCATATCCTTGCGGAGCTCCTGACGCCTTTCGGAAAAACGCATGTCAATGCGGGTGGCAAGATGAATAAGTTCATGCAGGTTAGCAGGAATTTCTCGTGCGGCCAGCACATCTTTAATGTTGCTGGATAGGCCTTTTTTAAAGGTCGCGCAGAGGGCCTCATTATTCCAGGATAATTCGGAGGCAAGAGTACGGAATTGGATGGCGTACTCGCCAACAGAAGAATTACCCTGGACCAGGTTCAGCAGGGCAGTCTCAGCAGAAGAGGCTCGTGCAGGTTCCTCAAACACACTTCAGATCTCCGTGAAGAAGGAGTGTACAGAGGCAGTGACAGGGTCATTGCGGTCCCAGAGCGGTGTGGCCCATGACAGAGCTTTCCCAGACAGAAGGCTGACTACGAAAGCCACCTTAGACCTTTCAGTTGGAAACTGGTCCGACATCATCTCCAAGTGCAGGGAACATTGCGAAAGAAAGCCACGGCAAAACTTAGAGTCCCCATCAAATTTATCCGGCAAGGATAATCGTAAGCCGGAAGCGGCCACTCGCTGCGGAGGAGGTGCAGGAGCTGGCGGAGGAGATTGTTGCTGGAGCTGTGGTAATAGCTGCTGTAGCATCACGGTCAGTTGAGACAGCTGGTGACCTTGTTGCGCTATCTGTTGCGACTGCTGGGCGACCACCGTGGTGAGGTCGGCGACAACTGGCAGTGGGACTTCAGCGGGATCCATGGCCGGATCTACTGTCACGATTCGGCTGGCTGGAGGTGGATCCTCTGTGCCAGAGAGGGATTGGCGTGGACCGTGTTGGTGAACCGGTTCTAAGTTGCTACTGGTATTCACCAGAGCCCGCCGCAAAGCGGGATGGTCTTGCAGCGGCGGTAGCAACCAGGTCGTATCCACCAGCAACGGCTCAACCTCTCTGACTGCTGAAGATAGGCGCGGTACAAGGGAGTAGACAAGAGCAAGGTCGGACGTAGCAGAAGGTCAGGGCAGGCAGCAAGGATCGTAGTCAGGGGCAACGGCAGGAGGTCTGGAACACAGGCTAGGAACACACAAGGAAACGCTTTCACTGGCACAATGGCAACAAGATCCGGCGAGGGAGTGCAGGGGAAGTGAGGTATAAGTAGGGAGTGCACAGGTGAGAATACTGATTAGGCCTGCTGCGCCAATCAGTGGCGCAGTGGCCCTTTAAATGGCAGAGACCCGGCGCGCGCGCCGGGACAACACAGACGGGGAACGGGTCAGGTACGGGAGCCGAGATGCGCATCGCGAGCGGGCACGTCCCGCATCGCGAATCGCATCCCGGCTGGGAGTAATATTGCAGCGCACCCGGTCAGCAGGTCTGACCGGGGCGCTGCGAATGAGAGAACGCTGCGAGCGCTCCGGGGAGGAGCGGGGACCCGGAGCGCTCGGCGTAACAGACGTGTCCCCAGGCTTAAGCCAGTACATGTCTGGGCCTGTCTGAAGTTTGCTATAGAGCATTTGAATGATCCAGAAGAGGATTGGGAGAATGTCATATGGTCAGATGAAACCAAAGTAGAACTTTTTGGTAAAAACTCAACTCATCATGTTTGGAGGAGATAGAATACTGAGTTGCATCCAAAGAACATCATACCTACTGTGAAGCATGGGGGTGGAAACATCATGCTTTGGGGCTGTTTTTCAGCAAAGGGACCAGGACGACTGATCCGTGTAAAGGAAAGAATGAATGGGGCCATGTATCGTGAGATTTTGAATGAAAACCGCCTTCCATCAGCAAGGCATTGAAGATGAAACGTGGCTGGGTCTTTCAGCATGACAATGATCCCAAACACACCGCCCGGGCAACGAAGAAGTGGTTTCGTAAGAAGCATTTCAAGGTCCTGGAGTGGCCTAGCCAGTCTCCAGATCTCAACCCCATAGAAAACCTTTGAAGGGAGTTAAAAGTTCATGTTGCCCAGCGACAGCCTCAAAACATCACTGCTCTAGAGGAGATCTGCATGGAGGAATGGGCCAAAATACCAGCAACAGTGTGTGAAAACCTTGTGAAGACAGAAAACATGTGACCTCTGTCATTGCCAACAAAGGGATATAACAAAGTATTGAGATGAACTTTTGTTATTGACCAAATACTTATTTTCCACCATAATTTGCAAATGAATTCTTTAAAAATCAGACAATGTGATTTTATGGATTTTTCCTCATTCTGTCTCTCATAGTTGAGGTTATAACCTATGATGATAATTACAGCCTCATCTTTATAAGGGGGAGAACTTGTACAATTGGTGGCTGACTAAATACTTTTTTGCCCCACTGTATATGAGGGGTGGACTCACTTATAGGATATACTGTATATATATATATATATATATATATATATATATATATATATACACATATATATATATATATATATATATATATATGAGGGTTGGAGTCACTTCGTCATCTCTTATGTGATGCCAAATATTTGGTCTCCTAAGAGTTTGATCCCTTTGGAGATTCATTTGCTGATCCCACATTTGGATACATTTATCTCGGCACTTACAGTTTCCTCTTCTGTATAATCCCTGACGACTCAGTCTACACATATACAAATGAGGCTGTATGCTGATCCTGCGGCCGGGCGTCCATCATATGTATTTACATAGGCGTCACCATCGCCCCTGGAGAGCAAACAACTCTACTCATAGACGGCAAACCAGAACTCTGTCCTGCACCGGCACCATTGTCCCACCGTGGTCCTGAATACATCATGACTACATCCCCAGGATTGTATCCTATCATCTTCTTCATTCTTCATTTCTACCCAGCACTGGGCTGCACCGAAACCAAATATAAGACGGAATTTAGCAAATCGGGCGACTTTGTCATCGCGGGATTATTCACTTATCATAAAGCGGATGCATCAACATCCTCCACTCCTCTGATTGACAATTGTGAAGGGTGAGATGGGGGCAATTACGTAAAAATGTTTTATGGGGAAAAAAGTTAATTTGTTGTATAATAAAATATTGTTGAATTGTATAATATACTTTGGGGGGAATTTAACAATGTTGGTGTGGGTCATTGTTTGTAACACTAATATTAATATAATAAAATATTAAGTATAACAATAATACTTTATTATTATTATAATTATGATTATTATTATATAATACATTAATATTATATAATACTTTTTATTATTATTATTATTACTTTTTATTATTATTATTAATAATAATAATAAAAGGTGAGCTGTTGTGAACTTACAACTCCCAACATCCTTCGTTTATAATACTTATGGCCATGTTTCCCAACCAGTGTGTCTCCAGCTGTTGCAAAACTACAACTCCCAGCATGGCCGGACAGCCGTTGTCTGTCTGGGCATGCTGGGAGTTGTAGTTTTGAAACAGCTGGAGGCAACCTGGGTGGGAAACACTGGAGTAATATACATTGGTATTGCATTGTACTATACAAGCGATCAAGTGATTACATTCTTAAAGGGGTTATCCAGGAAAATACTTTTTTACATATATCAACTGGCTCCAGAAAGTTAAACAGATTTGTAAATTACTTCTATTAAGAAATCTTAATCCTTTCAGTACTTTTTAGCTGCTGAAGTTGAGTTTTTCTTTTCTGTCTAAGTGCTCTCTGATGACACCTGTCTTGGGAACTGTTCAAAGTAGAAGCAAATCCCCATAGAAAACCTATTCTACTCTGTGCAGTTCCTGAGACAAGCAGAGATGTCAGCAGAGAGCACTGTTGTCAGACAGAAAAGAACAACTCAACTTCAGCAGCTGATAATTATTTAAAGGATTAAGATTTTTTAATAGAAGTAATTTACAAATCTGTTTAACTTTCTGGAGCCAGTTGATATATAAAAAAAAGTTTTTTCCTGGAATACCCCTTTAAGTCCCTAACGGAGACTAAAAGTAATATGCGACTGTTCGTGCATGCTGGGAGTTGTAGTTTTGTGACAGCTGTAGAGCTGAAGGTTTGGGGTACATTGCTTTTGATCAGCATTTCACAATCCGTGTGCGTCCAGCTGCTGCAAAACTACAACTCCCAGTATGCACGGACTGCTGTTGGCTGTTTGGGCATGCTGGGAGTTGTAGTTTTGCAACAGCTGGAGGCACCCTGGTTGGGGAAACACTGCTTTAAGCAATAATTGTTTTTTCTTACAGAACCTCCTTCAATTCACAAGGTTATCATCTGCTCCAAGCCATGAGATTCACCATCAATGAAATCAATAACTCCAGTCGGCTTCTCCCCAATGTCACCCTGGGCTACGAGCTTTACGACACCTGTTCAGACTCCGCCAACATCTATGGGACCCTCAGGATCCTCTCCCAGTGCGCGGCCCCCTATATAAAGATAAAAAACAACTTCAGTGACTATGAAATGAAAACCATTGCGTTGGTTGGACCGGCCAGCAGCAGCTTCGCTTTTGTTACTGCGAGTATATTAGGGAAATTCCTCATGCCGCAGGTAAGAGACTACACAGTGTCCCCACCAGCAGAATAGTGAGTACAGCTCTGGAGTATAATACAGGATATAACTCAGGGTCAGTACAGGATAAGTAATGTTATGTATGTACACAGTGTCCCCACCAGCAGAATAGTGAGTACAGCTCTGGAGTATAATACAGGATATAACTCAGGATCAGTACAGGATAAGTAATGTAATGTATGTACACAGTGACCTCACCAGCAGAATAGTGAGTACAGCTCTGGAGTATAATACAGGATATAACTCAGGATCAGTACAGGATAAGTAATGTAATGTATGTACACAGTGACCTCACCAGCAGAATAGTGAGTACAGCTCTGGGGTATAATACAGGATATAACTCAGGATCAGTACAGGATAAGTAATGTTATGTATGTACACAGTGTCCCCACGAGCAGAATAGTGAGTACAGCTCTGGAGTATAATACAGGATATAACTCAGGATCAGTACAGGATAAGTAATGTAATGTATGTACACAGTGACCTCACCAGCAGAATAGTGAGTACAGCTCTGGAGTATAATACAGGATATAACTCAGGATCAGTACAGGATAAGTAATGTAATGTATGTACACAGTGACCTCACCAGCAGAATAGTGAGTACAGCTCTGGGGTATAATACAGGATATAACTCAGGATCAGTACAGGATAAGTAATGTAATGTATGTACACAGTGACCTCACCAGCAGAATAGTGAGTACAGCTCTGGAGTATAATATAGGATATAACTCAGGATCAGTACAGGATAAGTAATGTAATGTATGTACACAGTGTCCCCACCAGCAGAATAGTGAGTACAGCTCTGGAGTATAATATAGGATATAACTCAGGATCAGGACAGGATAAGTAATGTAATGTATGTACACAGTGTCCCCACCAGCAGAATAGTGAGTACAGCTCTGGAGTATAATACAGGATATAACTCAGGGTCAGTACAGGATAAGTAATGTAATGTATGTACACAGTGTCCCCACCAGCAGAATAGTGAGTACAGCTCTGGAGTATAATACAGGATATAACTCAGGATCAGTACAGGATAAGTAATGTAATGTATGTACACAGTGACCTCACCAGCAGAATAGTGAGTACAGCTCTGGAGTATAATACAGGATATAACTCAGGATCAGTACAGGATAAGTAATGTAATGTATGTACACAGTGACCTCACCACCAGAAAAGTGAGTACAGCTCTGGGGTATAATACAGGATATAACTCAGGATCAGTACAGGATAAGTAATGTAATGTATGTACACAGTGACCTCACCAGCAGAATAGTGAGTACAGCTCTGGAGTATAATATAGGATATAACTCAGGATCAGTACAGGATAAGTAATGTAATGTATGTACACAGTGTCCCCACCAGCAGAATAGTGAGTACAGCTCTGGAGTATAATATAGGATATAACTCAGGATCAGGACAGGATAAGTAATGTAATGTATGTACACAGTGACCTCACCAGCAGAATAGTGAGTACAGCTCTGGAGTATAATACAGGATATAACTCAGGATCAGTACAGGATAAGTAATGTAATGTATGTGCACAGTGACCTCACCAGCAGAATAGTGAGTACAGCTCTGGAGTATAATATAGGATGTAACTCAGGATCAGTACAGGATAAGTAATGTAATGTATGTACACAGTGACCTCACCAGCAGAATAGTGAGTACAGCTCTGGAGTATAATACAGGATATAACTCAGGATCAGTACAGGACCTCACCAGCAGAATAGTGAGTACAGCTCTGCAGTATAATACAGGATATAACTCAGGATCAGTATAGGATAAGTAATGTAATGTATGTACACAGTGATCTCACCAGCAGAATAGTGAGTACAGCTTTGGAGTATAATACAGGATATAACTCAGGATCAGTACAGGATAAGTAATGTAATGTATGTACACAGTGATCTCACCAGCAGAATAGTGAGTACAGATCTGGAGTATAATACAGGATATAACTCAGGATCAGTACAGGATAAGTAATGTAATGTATGTACACAGTGACCTCACCAGCAGAATAGTGAGTACAGCTCTGGAGTATAATATAGGATATAACTCAGGATCAGTACAGGATAAGTAATGTAATGTATGTACACAGTGATCTCACCAGCAGAATAGTGAGTACAGCTCTGGAGTATAATACAGGATATAATTCAGGATCAGTACAGGATAAGTAATGTAATGTATGTACACAGTGTCCCCACCAGCAGAATAGTGAGTACAGCTCTGGAGTATAATACAGGATATAACTCAGGGTCAGTACAGGATAAGTAATGTTATGTATGTACACAGTGTCCCCACCAGCAGAATAGTGAGTACAGCTCTGGAGTATAATACAGGATATAACTCAGGATCAGTACAGGATAAGTAATGTAATGTATGTACACAGTGACCTCACCAGCAGAATAGTGAGTACAGCTCTGGAGTATAATACAGGATATAACTCAGGATCAGTACAGGATAAGTAATGTAATGTATGTACACAGTGACCTCACCAGCAGAATAGTGAGTACAGCTCTGGGGTATAATACAGGATATAACTCAGGATCAGTACAGGATAAGTAATGTAATGTATGTACACAGTGACCTCACCAGCAGAATAGTGAGTACAGCTCTGGAGTATAATATAGGATATAACTCAGGATCAGTACAGGATAAGTAATGTAATGTATGTACACAGTGTCCCCACCAGCAGAATAGTGAGTACAGCTCTGGAGTATAATATAGGATATAACTCAGGATCAGGACAGGATAAGTAATGTAATGTATGTACACAGTGACCTCACCAGCAGAATAGTGAGTACAGCTCTGGAGTATAATACAGGATATAACTCAGGATCAGTACAGGATAAGTAATGTAATGTATGTGCACAGTGACCTCACCAGCAGAATAGTGAGTACAGCTCTGGAGTATAATATAGGATGTAACTCAGGATCAGTACAGGATAAGTAATGTAATGTATGTACACAGTGACCTCACCAGCAGAATAGTGAGTACAGCTCTGGAGTATAATACAGGATATAACTCAGGATCAGTACAGGACCTCACCAGCAGAATAGTGAGTACAGCTCTGCAGTATAATACAGGATATAACTCAGGATCAGTATAGGATAAGTAATGTAATGTATGTACACAGTGATCTCACCAGCAGAATAGTGAGTACAGCTTTGGAGTATAATACAGGATATAACTCAGGATCAGTACAGGATAAGTAATGTAATGTATGTACACAGTGATCTCACCAGCAGAATAGTGAGTACAGATCTGGAGTATAATACAGGATATAACTCAGGATCAGTACAGGATAAGTAATGTAATGTATGTACACAGTGACCTCACCAGCAGAATAGTGAGTACAGCTCTGGAGTATAATATAGGATATAACTCAGGATCAGTACAGGATAAGTAATGTAATGTATGTACACAGTGATCTCACCAGCAGAATAGTGAGTACAGCTCTGGAGTATAATACAGGATATAATTCAGGATCAGTACAGGATAAGTAATGTAATGTATGTACACAGTGTCCCCACCAGCAGAATAGTGAGTACAGCTCTGGAGTATAATACAGGATATAACTCAGGATCAGTAAGGATAAGTAATGTAATGTATGTACACAGTGATCTCACCAGCAGAATAGTGAGTACAGCTCTGGAGTATAATACAGGATATAACTCAGGATCAGTACAGGATAAGTAATGTAATGTATGTACACAGTGTCCCCACCAGCAGAATAGTGAGTACAGCTCTGGAGTATAATACAGGATATAACTCAGGATCAGTAAGGATAAGTAATGTAATGTATGTACACAGTGACCTCACCAGCAGAATAGTGAGTACAGCTCTGGAGTATAATACAGGATATAACTCAGGATCAGTACAGGATAAGTAATGTAATGTATGTACACAGTGACCTCACCAGCAGAATAGTGAGTACAGCTCTGGAGTATAATACAGGATATAACTCAGGATCAGTACAGGATAAGTAATGTAATGTATGTACACAGTGACCTCACCAGCAGAATAGTGAGTACAGCTCTGGAGTATAATACAGGATATAACTCAGGATCAGTACAGGATAAGTAATGCAATGTATGTACACAGTGGCCTCACCAGCAGAATAGTGAGTACAGCTCTGGAGTATAATATAGGATATAACTCAGGATCAGTACAGGATAAGTAATATAATATATGTACACAGTGACCTCACCAGCAGAATAGTGAGTACAGCTCTGGAGTATAATACAGGATATAAATCGAGATTTTCCTAGCTTGTGACGGAAAATATTAGTTATATGAAGACAGGAGGCGAGTATCTTATGCATTATTCTTTCTTTAATAATGCCCATAGCAGAACTATTCAGTAATCAATTCAAACAGAAAAAACTTCAACTCCCAGCAGTCCTAGGACCACAGAAGCCACTCCTCGTCTGTAGCCACTATATAAGGACTGCCCATACATAGATCCTCCTCTTTCTTGATGCGAACCAGAACCGCACAGAAGATAACTCCACCCAGACATCCGCGACGAACAGCAGCCGTCGGTCATTCAGCCCGGAACAGCAGAAACCCGGAGCAAAGGGAACTTCAGCTTCGTCCCAACGGGGACTATAGAGGAACCAAATAACAGGAACCAAACAGGTCATCCGAACTCAGGAAAACCGCCTCTGCTTTCAATATCCTGCAAAGAGAACAAAGAATCGTAATAGGGTGGGTAGGGAGGGAAGATACTCGCCTCCTGTCTTCATATAACTAATATTTTCCGTCACAAGCTAGGAAAATCTCGATTTATATATCAGACAGGAGGCTCATATCTTATGCAAGTTCAAAGCTAACAACCAGCAATGACAGTAAGAACAATAACAATCAGAGTATTATAAGACTGACATAGACACGTGGTCCTCCGGCCTGAAGTAGAAATGGCGAAAGATGGTCTCCGAAGACCAATCGGCCGCCATCAATAAGTCAGAGAGGGAGCCCCTTGATGTGACGATTTTCGTAGCCATAGCGCCCCTGGAAGAGTGAGCTCCAAACAGAGACACATCTATACCTGCCATCTCCATGGCAGACCGCACCCAGCGTGCTAGAGTAGCGGAGGAAACTGGATGATGTGGTCTGACATATGAGACCAGGAGCTGAGAGAAATCCGGAGAGCGCAGATCCGCCATCTGTGATTCGTACGCCTGTAAACAACGAACCACGCAAAGCCGTGGATGCGCGGGAAAAAACGGGTAAAAAAAACCGAGTGAATACCTGTCTTGGTCCTACGGACCACCGAGAATTTGACTCCCTGAGGCGAAAATTGTCGCCTAGAGATATCCAAAGCTTTCACGTCTGAGACACGTTTGATGGATACCAAACAAAGAAGGACCGTCAGTTTATAAGACAACAGTTTCAGGGAAAGGTCGTCATTGTCCACCCATGAGGCAAACATATCGAGCAACCTGGAGACATCCCAGGTCGATTGATACCTAGGCCGAGGGGGACATTTAAATTTAATACCGCGTAAAAGTCTACAAACCAACGGGTGTTTGCCAATCGGCAAAGAGTCCACAGGGCAGTGATAAGCCGCAATAGCCGATCGGTACACATTAATGGAGCTATAGGATTTGCCAGACTCAAAAGAATCTGCCAGAAAGTTTACTACTACAGACACAGGTGCATGTACGGGATCAACCTGCCGTTGATCACACCAACGAACCCAGAGTCTCCAGGCTGATCGATATGCCGATCTAGTCCCGGGGGCCCAGGCCAGGGCGAGGAGATCCCTAGCTGATCTTGAAAGGTCTTGATCCGTGTCCGGGATCCCGAAACCAACCACGCTAGGAGAGGCAGGTTGCCCTCCATCACCAGGGGATGGAGACTCCCGGCCGGGTTGGTGAGAAGGTGAGGAACTTGGGGTAACAGTCGGGGATAATCCACGATCATCCCCAAAAGAAGAGGGAACCATGGTTGTGTCGGCCACCAAGGTGTGATCAGCACAACCGTCGCCCTCTGGTTCGTCGTATGCAAGAGGACCCTGGGGATCATCTGGAAAGGAGGAAAGGCATAGTGAGTTCCCCTCGGCCAGAGGAGGCGGAGAGCGTCTACCGCAGACGCTTCTGGATCCGGTCTCCAGCTGAAGAAACGAGGCAGTTGGTGGTTGAGACGAGAAGCGAAAAGGTCCACGCATAACGGGCCCCAAAGATGAAGCAACTGCAGAAAAATTGAACGGTCCAGGCGCCAGTCGCTGGAATCGAGAAGGTAGCGAGAATTCCAATCGGCCACCGTGTTGGAGACCCCTGGAATGTACTCTGCTACCGGGATAATGTTGCGAGCTAGGCAAAAGTGCCAAAATTCCTTGGCCAGGTCTGCCAGGATCTTGGATCTGGTACCCCCCAAGCGGTTGACGTACTGAACCGCCGCCACGTTGTCCATGCGTAATAACACACAACAGTTGGACGAACGAGGCATGAAGCTCTTGACGGCAAAGAAAGCCGCCAGAAGCTCCAGTGCATTGATATGCAGGTCGACTTCCGAGGCGGACCAAGTCCCTCCTGTGGAAATCTCCCCGCATCGAGCGCCCCAGCCAAGACGGCTCGCGTCCGACTCTATGATGACGTCCGGACGCGGGTTGAAAATGGCCTTGCCATTCCACTCGACCGCATGACGAAGCCACCAATGTAACTCCTCGGTAGCCGCCGGACAGAGGGGTACTTTGTCCGCGTACCTGAGACCCTGGCGCAGATGTAAGATCTTGAGCCTCTGAAGGGCTCGGTAGTGCAGGGGGGCCGGAAAGATGGCCTGGATGGAAGCCGCCAGGAGCCCCACCAGGCGCGCCAGAATCCTTAATGACAAGCATCCTTTGCGCAAAACCGCCCTGATTTCTTTGCGGATCAGGGCTAGTTTGGACTTGGGGAGCCGCAGTAGTGCGCGATTGGTGTCCACCAAGAAACCCAGGAACTCCATTTCCTGAGCCGGGACGAGAACCGACTTTTCTCGGTTGACCACGAAGCCTAGAGTATGTAGCAACGATATTGTCCATGACATGTGAAGAGAGGCCTGAGATTTGGATCGGGCCATGATAAGAAGGTCGTCTAAGTAAATGATCAGACGAACCCCCCTGCTCCTCAGAGCCGCCACCACCGGTTTCATCAGCTTGGTGAAGCACCACGGGGCGGATGATAGGCCGAACGGAAGGCACGTAAACTGCCACAATCTGCCCCTCCAAAGAAAACGGAGGAACTGTTGTGACTCCGGGTGTATGGGAACGGTAAGGTAGGCGTCCTTCAAGTCCACCTTCACCAGCCAGTCTCCTGGCAGCAAAAGATCCCGGAGTGAGTGAATTCCCTCCATTTTGAAATGGCGATACATGACATGTTGGTTTAGGTCTCTCAGGTTTATGACCGGGCGGTAGCCGCCCCCTTTCTTCCTCACTAGGAAGAGGTTGCTTATGAACCCTAGGGAAGATGGGTCGGACTCCATGATCGCATGTTTGGACAGGAGATCTCGCACCTCGTTGTCTATGAGGATCGCGTTTTGCTCCGAGAACCGGATAGGGGTTGGAATTACACCCAGAACCGGTAAGGACTGGAGTTCTAGGTGAAACCCCGCCACTGTCTGAAGGACCCACACGTCTGCCGTAATCGCAGACCAGGCTTGGGTAAAATACATCAGTCGCCCCCCCACAGGTATATGAGAAAGTGGTCTGTATGGTACACTCACCGGTAGAAGGACGGGAGCGGGGGTATCCACGTCCGCCACGACTTCTCCAGGGTCGACCACGAGGAGGGAAGAATGGGGATGGTTGGACCACTGGAACGGTGTAGGAAGGAGGAGCCTGGGAATACTGGTATTGGGCCACTGGTCTGCTCTGTGGCCTGTAGGGAGCAGAACGGCCGGCAGATCGGCCTCTACTTCTGCCGGCCCGGGGAAAAATTTTACTGGACCCCGATTTTTTAAGGGAAGTTTGGGCCTTATCTAAGCCGGTAAAAAGGCCGACAAATCTGTTGACGTCCTTCATCAAACTATCTCCGAAAAGCATGCCTGCTGCCGAGGGACCGGGTTCGGTCTCGGCCAAATGGGATAGTTGCGGGTCGAGGCGCATCAGGATTGACCGGCGTCTCTCGACTGAGCAGGTGGTGTTGGCAGTACCTGCCAGGCAAATGGCTCTCTGGGCCCAGCCGCGGAGCTGACGGACGTCCACGGGTTCTTCCGACGCCGCAGCATGCTCGGCTAAATTAAGGATCTTAGTGAGTGGACCCATTAAATCCAGGATACGCTCCTGTATGGTTTTGAAGGAACGTTCTATTCCCTTCTTAGGAAATTTACCCGATTTTAATAAGTATTTCATCAGGATAGGGTCCACCTCCGGGGTAGCCACCACCTTATTGGGGATAAAGGGTCTAGGGCATTCTGCCCTCAGCTTATTACGGCTGGACCTATCCAGGGATTTACGAGCCCAGAGCTCTACATATTGGGCCACGTGGGGAAGTGGAGACCAGTCGCCTGATCTCGGATGGGAGATCGCGTCTGGGTGAAAAAGGGGCTCTCCTGTGGAATCCAGGACAACATTGCCCTGCATGGCAGGGTTGGCGTCGGTGACGAGCGCCGTATCCCCAGCATCCTGTTCAATATTGGGGTCTGACTCGTAGTCCTCAGACTCATTAGATGAACCCGAAGAGTCCTCAGTAGAGGAGTCTACATAGGAGTCGGGTTTAGTGCGCTTAGCGGACTTACGCCTCTTGCCATGTAACTCCCCGAGGCCCAGGGGTCGAGCGGAGTCAGAGGGATGCTGGGGTTGACAGACCGGGGTAGGGGCTGTCTGGAGCATGTTATTATCTTCCCCTGCCGGGGAGTCAGAGATGTGCTTCCTTTTATGGGAAGCCTTGCCCTTTTTTACATGTGGATCTCCGCCATGAAGGGGAGCCGAGATATTGGAAACCTGTTGTTGCAGGCCAGAGGGCATTATGGATGAGGCCAGGGCCGCTTGGACTGACTTATTAATTAAGTCCTGGATCTGGGTGGCAGTCATAAATTGTGCTGCATCCAGGGAAGGACCCTCCCCTCTGAGGGGGACAGATGAGGGTTCTTCAGCCATACTAACTTAATAAAGAATTTCACTGGAAAGTGGAAAAAATAACTGACCCAGGCACAACTAAGAATCTAATAAAGCGGAATAAATTCCGTTAGAGCTGGTAAAAAACCTACTGGGTAAAAAACCTACTGATAGAAAACGGGCTCCGACCTCCACACCGCTAGCGTAGCACTGGCGCTGTGGTGTGAGGTAAGCCCGGAGTATATGAGCCCAGGGGACGAAGTCTCGCGAGACTACGTCCCTCTGGGTCCTGATTGGAGGTCGCAGGAGCGCCTCTCAACCACTGCACGCCGAACGCCGCCCCTTCCCGAGCGCAGGCCACAAAGAGGAGCGGACCAACCAGGGGAAAGGCTCCGCCCCAGCCCGCGCGCGCGAACTCGGACGGAGAAGAAGGTTCAAGTAAAATGGCGCAGGGAAGGGAGGGGGAGGGGAAGGTAGATACGGAGATGCTGAGATGCGGACGAAGCGGCGATAGGGGAGAGGAAATCGGCACCGGAAGATTTCCGTCTCTCACAGCAGAGAATACAGGAGAAAAGGGAAAAGAAAAAATTCTTGCACTGTGAGTACTAATCACCTAAGGGATAGTACCACACAGGTCTCAAAGGTAATATACAGTAATAAAAATCGCTATATAAGTGAACAGTAAATCAAACACATAGAGTATACTTATCTTAGGTCTGCTATGAGCAGAAAGAAAGAGGAGGATCTATGTATGGGCAGTCCTTATATAGTGGCTACAGACGAGGAGTGGCTTCTGTGGTCCTAGGACTGCTGGGAGTTGAAGTTTTTTCTGTTTGAATTGATTACTGAATAGTTCTGCTATGGGCATTATTAAAGAAAGAATAATGCATAAGATATGAGCCTCCTGTCTGATATATAACTCAGGATCAGTACAGGATAAGTAATGTAATGTATGTACACATTGACCTCACCAGCAGAATAGTGAGTACAGCTCTGGAGTATAATACAGGATATAACTCAGGATCAGTACAGTGATAAGTAATATAATGCTCCTATATTTTGCAGATCAGTTACTCGGCCTCCAATGAGTTGCTCAGCCGTAAGCTGCTATACCCATCTTTTTTTCGCACTATCCCCAGCGACAAACTTCAAGTAGAAGTCATTCTGAACTTGCTGCAGAGATTTAACTGGACGTGGATAGCAATAGTGGGCAGCGATGATGTCTATGGCCGGCAGGGCTTACAAGACTTATACTCCTTGGCAACAAGCAAAGGCATCTGTGTAGCTTACCAAGGGTTAATCCCGTACAGCACAGACAGGACCAGCACCAAGAAGATGGTGGCTAACATTGTGCAGGTCCGGGTTCGGGTAACTGTGGTCTTTTCTGCCTATTTTAATGCCAGGATATTTTTTGAAGAAGTGGTTAACGCCAACGTGACGGATTTTGTGTGGATCGGCAGTGAGAGTTGGTCCGTGGACTCGCAGATCGGGGAGCTGCCAGACATCAAGAGCATCGGCTCCATCCTGGGGGTCTCCGTGGCTAAGATCTATTTCCCGCAGCTCATAGACTTTGAGATTAACTATGTTAAATCCATTAAAGCAATGGACTTGGGCCAATATGGCTGCAACCAAATGTGTCAGGAATGTCGCTCATTCACTCCACAGAACATGTCAATCCCCAGTCAGTTCGCCATGTCGGTCGCTTTTAATGTATACTCCGCTGTCTACGCCATAGCTTACAGCTTACACGACTTATTGGATTGTAAATCTGGACAATGCAGGAATGAGACTGTTTATCCTTGGCAGGTGAGTGTCTGTAACCAATGGAAAGGTAAGGGGAGGGGACAGCACATTCAGCTTTTACCAGACACAGCACCACCGTCATCCAATGGCTGTGTCTGGTATTGCATCCTAGTCCATATCAGCCCATTCAGAGTATACAGTTTGACTTTTCTACCAGCACTTACTGGATGATGTTAAAGGTGTTCGCAGGTTATCAAAATATTGTATTGAAGTAAAAATATTATCCCAAAATATATAACTTACTAATATAGTGTTATTACTAAATGTTATCCCCAAATCAATAACTTACTAATATAGGGTTATTACTAATTCTGCTGGCTTTGGTATGTTTTTGTGTGAGGAACCCCTGACAGGAAGTTGTGTAGTCATCTCTCTGTCATTGTGGTGGTGTTTCAGTAGCTTCCCAGCTCCTTCCTCTCTTCTGACAGGAAGTTGTGTAGTCCTATAATTGTCAGTGTGGTGTTATGTAAGCAGTTCCCCGATTCCTCCCTATCTCCTTTAAGAAAGTTTTTTTAGCTCTCTCATTGTTAGTGTAGTGTTGTCTCCGCAGCTCCCCAGTTCCTTCATCTTTCCTGACAGGAAGTTGTGTAGTTCTCTGACTGTCAGTGTTGTGTTGTCTCAGAAGCTCCTGACTCCTCCCTCTCTTCTGACGGGAAGTTGTGTAATCTTCTCATTGTCAGTTTGGTGTTGTCACACCAGCTTTCCATCTCCTCTCTATGAAGTTGTGTAGTCCTGATATAATTATACAGTAACTCGTTTAGGTGTAATATATATACGGCATGGTCAAGTAAAATAATTAGATGATCTACTAGTTATAGAAATAGCTAAAATGACATTGAAAGGGACTTTAATCTTACTGATGTGAACTGGAAAACCAAAATAGCGAGTTCTGCCAGGAGTGCAGATATTCTGAATTCCCTACTGGGGTTATCACTACAATGAATAGATGAACCACACCAGTCGGTGTAGTTTAACCCATTACCGTCCAAGGATGAGCCAGCTCGTCCTGAGACGGCAACCTTAGTATGGTGCGGGCTCACGACTCGAGCCTGTGCCATACCTGATTCCTGTAGCTGGGGGCCGGCGTTAATAGCCGACATATGGCGATTGCCGCGGCCGGCTATTAACCCTTTAGATCGCCGCAGTTAAAGTTGACAGCAGCGTCTAAAGGGACATTTAAACCATCCCTGGTGGTGCAGTGGGGTGGATCGCCCCTCCGCAGCGAGATCGTCCTGTCATGTCACGTCCTATGCTGGCTGCTGTGTTGTGAATGATAATACTTGGCAGGACCAGGCTTTATCAATCAAGTGCAGAGCACACAGATCAATGTGGTTCTATGAAACCACAATGATCTGTATGAGGAATCTAATGATTCCTCCTAAAAGTCCCCTAAGGGGACTAAAAGTGTTTTTAAAAAAAAAATTTAATAAATAAGTTAAACAAAAAGTTTAAAAAAACACCCATTAACCCCTTCCATATTAAAAGTTTAAAACAACAGAAAAGAGGTCTGGGGCGGCACTGTCCAACATACCACCACATAACACCCGTACCTGGAGAGGTGCCGAGATGTGAAGACGCAATCTCTAGGTCAGTCCTTCAGGGCTCCGTGGCAATAGAACCAAAGCAACAGTTCATACCATGTGGAAAGAAGGAATGTTCACGGCACTCGATATGCTGACATCAAATGGCTTCTTTATTTAGACATCGGGAGTGGAGACACGAGGACAGGTCAACAACCGTGCAGCCGCAACTTCTACTGGACCTTACGTCATATCCAGTCTTTCAAACTTAAGTATGGGACCGGCACTTCAAGAGACACCTCCATGCAAAAGTTAACTCTTTCATTGCTGAAGGGCGTGTAGGTCGCACACTAAAGTTTTCACACATAATTAGATGTTCACACATATTAATCTGCTACAAAAAATCGCAATTAATGATAATGTGAAAAAAAGTTATTAAATTATAAAGTGCAAGACATTTAATAAACAAAATCATATGTGAGGTAGAGATCGAAAAATACAATTAGTAAAAAATCTCTCACCTTAAAATATATATGCACGGAACAACTACCTCTTAGTAATGTAATATCCTGACATAAATCCAACCAAGAAGAAAACGTATGACCACGACTACTTAATCCAAACATTAATGTCCCTACGTTCAGTCAGTCCCAGATTTCCTAGGGCTTCTGTTTTCAGGATGATAGATGTTTCATGTTTAAGCAATACATCATTTTTATTCCCACCTCCCACCAAATTTTGTACATGGACGAATCCCATGAAGGACATAGATTTAATGTCACCTCCATGGCATTCTTGTATGTGTTTAAGAAGTTTAGGAGATCCTTTTCCAGTAGTTATTGAACGTGCATGTTCAGAGAATCGGGTATTAATAGATCTAATCGTTTTTCCTATGTACTGTAGAAATATCCACATAGGCATTTAAAGGGGTACACCGGTGAAAACCGTTTTTCTTTTAAATCAACTGGTGGCAGAAAGTTAAACATATTTGTAAATTACTTCTATTAAAAAATCTTAATCCTTCCTGTACTTATTAGCTGCTGAATACTACAGAGGAAATTCTTTTCTTTTTGGAATGCTCTCTGATGACATCATGAGCACAGTTCTCTCTGCTGACGTTATTATAATAATAATTACGCTTTATTTATTGTTGTACTTAGTGGGATTTGATCCCAAGTCCCCAGCTCTGCAAGGTAGCAGTGCTAACCACTGAGCCACCATGCTGCCCTTAGCATACATCTGCTGTGCATGGTTGCTTAAATGGACAGAGATGTCAGCAGAGAGCACTGTGTTTGTGATGTCATCAGTGTTCTAAAAAGAAAGGAATTTTCTCTGTAGCATTCAGCAGCTAATAAGTACTGGAAGGATTAAGATTTTATAATAGAAGTAATTTACAAATATGTTTAACTTTCTGCCACCAGTTGATTTAAAAGAAAAAATGTTTTCATCATAGTACCCCTTTAATGGCATAGACTACTGACTTTGTCTGACAAGTAATATGTTGGTTTACGTTCCATCGAACCCCACCTAACTGGACCACCTGGCCTGGTGACATAAAACAACACCAATGACATGAACCACTTCTAAAATTTCCTATGGGGGTAAATTTAGATAACCAGTCGTCTTGGGTGATATTCATATGACCCTTAATCAACTTACCCCTCAAGTTGGGGCTCCTGCGGAACCAAATTGAGGGGTAAGTTGATTAAGGGTCATATGAATATCACCCAAGACGACTGGTTATCTAAATTTACCCCCATAGGAAATTTTAGAAGTGGTTCATGTCATTGGTGTAGTTTTATGTCACCAGGCCAGGTGGTCCAGTTAGGTGGGGTTCGATGGAACGTAAACCAACATATTACTTGTCGGACAAAGTCAGTAGTCTATGCCATTAAATGCCTATGTGGATATTTCTACAGTACTATTAGATCTACTACTATACATCATAGGGTAATAGTAGTAGTTCTGATCAGTGGGGGTCCTGGGCATGAGACCTCCACCAATTGCTAAAAGGCGCACAGCACTAAGCAGAGTCTCTGCACCCGGAACCCCACCGATTTCTGATATGCCACTAACATCTATGATGTCCATGTACTCTAAGACAGTGTTTCCTAACCAGTGTTCCTCCAGCTGTTGCAAAACTGCAACTCCCAGCATGCCAAAGGCTGTCCGGGCATGCTGGGAGTTGAAGTTTTGCATCAGCTGGAGGCACCCTGCCTGTGTGAGGGACATAACATAAGGTAAGAGATTGTCGACACCTTCTCTAATATATAATAAGCTACGTGCCATACAGATTCTTATGGTGACTTCTTGTGATAATTTGCGCAGTCAGTAAATCCGCCATTCCTTCGTTTTTCTTCCCAGCTCTTACAATATGTGAAGAAGGTGAATTTCACTCTCTACAATCAGTCCATCTATTTTGACAGTAACGGGGACTCGGCCACCGGCTACGACATAGTGATGTGGTCCTGGGATGGCGTCTCCCCATCCTTTAAGGTTATTGGCTCATACAGCAAAGTTGCAGGAAGGCTCCAGCTGACAGAAGAGCTAAAATGGCACACCAAGGATAACTCAGTAAGTCTTAACCGGGCCTCGTACTGCCAATTACCCTAACTTCAGACCTGCTCTACTGACCAATTACAGTACTGACCAACAGCTAGAAAAGCCATATGACCTGAAGGTGCCCTCAGGTACCCATAGCCCTAAATATCAGGTATCTGGTGTACAAAGACAGGACATCCAGCAGCCGGTGTCTTACATCCAACGTCAGGACATCAGACGACGATGTATTTGGGAGTCACTGCCTTAAAGGGGTACTCCACCCCTAGACATCTTATCCCCTATCCTTTGGATAAGATGTCTGATCGCAGGGGTCCCGCAGCTGGGGACCCCCACGATCTCCCTGCTGCACCCAGTGTTTGTTTAGAGCGCTGGATGCAGCGCCTGAAACTCGTGACATCACAGCCAGGCCCCCTCAATGCAACTCTATTGGAGGGGGTGTGAAGGCCACGAGCCTCGGCCCCGCATCGCCAGTCATCTGGCACAGAGCGAAGTTCACTCCGTGCATCGAATGTATGAGGTGCCGCAGCCGAGTCGCGGGGGTCCTACTTTCGAAAACATTTTCGCTGCACAGTCCACACTGTAATTTCCGATCCGGTAGAATTCCGAAATAGATTCCCATTTGTTCAATGGGAATTTGTGCACTGTCCTAGGCATTATGGAAATGCAGAGGCGAAAGCTTCAGGGGTGCAGGAATACAGGCGCTGACCAAGAAGGGGACCAGTGAAGCCAGGTAGGTAGCAAACAGCTTTAATCCAATGCGACGCGTTTCACCGCGCTTGCGCGGTTTCATCAGGCATAACAAACACTTCGCCGGAAGGGGTTTATATACACACAGGTATTAACCCCTGCCTGACTTGGTGAGATCAACAAAATACAAGATTTTTTTCCTTAATAAAAGAATACAAAAAAAAAATATATATATACATATAATAAAAAAATGCACAACAATACAACATTAACAAATGTGCGGCCTTAAAAACAAGACAAAACATTCAATAAAAAAAAAAAAAAAAGACAGCAAGCCATCGCATTGCATGAGTCACCTGCTGCTATAGAAGTAAAGTGCAACTGAGTCTAAGAAATGCGATATCGCATAATGTATATTGTGCCCAGGGTCAAACATGTTTTTATAAATTTTATAAATACTGACCGTATCGATCCTGCACATCTCCCGTCCCACCTTAGTGAGAGGTGAAAGGCGCAAAACCGCACCTCCCCCGTCCCACCTTAGTGAGAGGTGAGAGACACAAAGCCGCACCTCCCCCGTCCCACCTTAGTGAGAGGTGAGAGGCACAAAGCCGCACGGTATGTACCTACACCTGTGATTATAAAAAATTCCCATCAAAAACAGGGAAAAAAAATTATATTATAGGAAGTAAAATAGATAAAAAATATGTATAGTAATATATATAATAAAAATAGAAAAACCACATGTCAAAATCTACCTAAAAGGGAGAATGATGATGTAGATATATGTCCAGGAACAACTAATTAATCTCAGCAATCTGAACGGGCACTATCCGAGAAGTATCTCCCGAAAGAGGGCAGAGAATGGGAAGTTCTGTTATCAAGGAGAGGGAGAGAAGAAAACTTATATATTTTTATATATTATATATTTTTCTACAAAAACATATATATAAATAACTAATGGACCAATATATGAAGAGTGAAGATACATTTTCATAATTAATAAAGTGGTGGAGTCACTAACTGGGAAATTAAAAAAAAAATAAAAATATATATATATATATATATATATATATATATATATAACAAAAGAGAAGGGGGGAGAAAAAATATTTATTTGACATTCTCTATGGTCTCATTAAGGCCATTCGGGACCAATGTGACGAGTTTGTGGATCCAATAGGATTCATGATTAATGAGACTTTGGTATCTATTAACACAATCTGATGGAATAGTTTCAAGAATTATTAATTTTAGAAAATCTAGGTTGTTATTATGCTTGAATGTAAAATGTTTTGAAACACTATGTAGTAGATATTTGTGTTTAATGTTCCAACGGTGTTTATTCCTACGGGACGGCACTGTTTGTACAGTGCGGCCCACGTATTGGAGATCACAGCTACATGTTAATAGATATATTGCAAATGTCGTATTACATGTAACTTTTTCTTTAATCTTATATGATACCTGAGTAATAGAAGAAAGGAAAGAAGTAGTGGGTTCTTTAATTAAACTACAACATAAACAACGAGGGCCTCCACAGGGAGCGCAGAAGCCATCATTATATGACCGCAATTGCGGTTTTCCTTTGAATCTACTAGGGGCCACCATATTTTGTAAGTTGCTTGCCCGTCTAAAAGTAATTCTAGGGGTAGGGGGAATTAATTCTCCAAGAACAGGATCTCCAAGTATAATTGGCCAATGTTTATGTAATATTTGTTTGATTTTTAATGATTCTTTATTATAATTGGTCACAAAATTTGTTTTAAATTCAAAAGAGTTATCAGATTTACTAGTAATTTGTGCTTTTGGATTACTAAATCCGATTGTTTTTTATTTCTTATTTTGTTATAAGAGTTAGTTAGAAGTTTCTTTGGATAGCCTTTTTCAAGGAACCGTCCCCTAAGGACAGCAGCCTGAGAAACAAAGTCCTCATTCGAGGTGCAGTTCTTCCGAATGCGCAGGTACTGTCCATAGGGGACGCCCCTTAACCATGCTGGATAATGTGCGCTACCAAAGTTGAGAAAACTATTGATATCAACTTTTTTTAAATGTGTTTTAGTGATAATTTGATCTGTATTCGATTTAGTCAACTCCAAATCCGAAAAAAATTGGACGGAGTCAGAGGAATAATGCATTGTAAATTGTATGCCCCAAGAATTCTGATTTAACTCATGAACAAAATTTTCTGCCTCCAAGAGGGTGCCCCCCCCCCCCAAAATGAAAAAAAGATCATCTATAAATCTCCGAAAAAAAATATACAAACTTAGAAAAAGCCCGAGACTGTGCCATAATTAGGGACTCGAATCGCCCCATGAACAAATTTGCATAACTTGGGGCGAAACGAGTCCCCATGGCACAGACAAAATGTTGTGTTCTAAAATAAACCGAATGGAGTTTAACAGAAATGTGGCTTGATCTCTAGATAAAAGGGGGTCACTACTAAAGGTATCAAGAATGGCGGCAAGTCCAAGTTCTGTATCTATATTTGAATAAAGAGAACAAACGTCTAGTGTTAGAAAAGAGAAATTTGATGGTAAAGGTACTGTACTAAACTCGTGTATGAGTTGAGTAGAATCTCTCAAATAAGATGGCAAATGAATTACCGTATTTTTCGCCCTATAGGACGCATTGGCGTATAAGACGCACCCAATTTTTAGGGGCAAAATCTTAAAAAATAAAGATTTTGAACCCAATAGTGGTCTTCAACCTGCGGTCCTCCAGATGTTGCAAAACTTCAACTCCCAGCATGCCCGGACAGCCGTTGGCTGTCCGGGCATGCTGGGAGTTGTAGTTTTACAACATCTGGAGGTCCGCAGATTGAAGACCACTGCAGGAGGAGGTAATACTCACGTGTCCCCGCCGCTCCGGACCCGTCACCGCTGCCCTGGATGTCGCTCCATCGCTGTCGCCACGTCCCCGTCGTTCCGGAACGTCTCTGCTGCCGGCCGGGTATCCTCGCTCTCCGTCGCCGCCATCACGCCGTTACGCACGCCGACGTACGTACGCGACGACGTGATGACGAGGAAGGAGAGCGCCGGCCATACAGGGGATCCCGGCACGGAGCAGACACCAAGGAGGCAGGTAAGGTCCCTCCCGGTGTCCTGTAAGCACTAACCCGGCTATTCAGTCGGGCTGTTCGGGACCGTCGCGGTGAAATCGCTGAACAGCCGGGTTAGTGTCACTTTCCCTTCAGACGCGGCGGTCAGCTTTGATCGCCGCGTCTGAAGGGTTAATACAGGGCATCACCGCGATCGGTGATGTCCTGTATTAGCCGCGGGTCCCGGCCGTTGATGGCCGCAGGGACCGCCGCGATAGGGGTGTATTCGCCGTATAAGACGCACCGACTTTTTCCCCCCAGTTTTGGGGAAGAAAAAGTGCGTCTTATACGGCAAAAAATACGGTACATATGGCGGCAAAAAAAAAAAATCTATAAAATGAGAGAGGTTAGCTGTCATAGATCCCACCCCTAATATGATAGGACGTCCGGGGGGGGGGGGTTTATGGAATTTTTGTGTAGTTTGGGTAAATAATAAAAATGCGGTGTGTTATAATTCTTAATAGACAGAAAATGTAATTCTTTTTTATTTAGCAGAGAATGATCCGTGGCATTTTTAATCAGAGTGCAATAAGATTCAAAATAACTAGTGGATGGATTAGTGGACAAAACTTCGTAATAGTTTTTATCTGATAGAATATGAAACGACTCCTCCACATATGCAGTACGGTCTAAAATAACCGTACCCCTCCCCCCCCCCCTTATCTGTGGGACGAATAATGATATTCTCATTATTTTGTAAGGTTTTTATAGCCGCCCGTTCAGACTTGCTGAGATTGGAATGTGGTTTCACAGTTACATGTCTAATTATAGAATTATCCTGATGAGGATCAGAGATATTTTCTGTAAATACATTATCTGGATTCAAACAGTCCCCTTCATTATTTTTAACTCTATCAATCATAGAAAAATGTTGGTCAAGTGTGAGTTTACGTATATAACTACCGTATTTTTCGCCGTATAAGACGCACTTTTTCTTCCCCAAAACTGGGGGGAAAAAGTCGGTGCGTCTTATACGGCGAATACACCCCTATCGCGGCGGTCCCTGCGGCCATCAACGGCTGGGACCCGCGGCTAATACAGGACATCACCGATCGCGGTGATGCCCTGTATTAACCCTTCAGACACGGCGATCAAAGCTGACCGCCGCGTCTGAAGGGAAAGTGACACTAACCCGGCTGTTCAGTCGGGCTGTTCGGGATCGCCGCGATTTCACCGCGACGGTCCCGAACAGCCCGACTGAATAGCCGGGTTAGTGCTTACAGGACACCGGGGGGGACCTTACCTGCCTCCTCGGTGTCTGCTCCATGCCGGGATCCCCTGTATGGCCGGCGCTCTCCTTCCTCGTCATCACGTCGTCGCATACGTGCGTCGGCGTGCGTAACGACGTGATGGCGGCGACGGAGAGCGAGGATACCCGGCCGGCAGCAGAGACGTTCCGGAGCGACGGGGACACGGCGACAGGGATGGAGCGACATCCAGGGCAGCGGTGACGGGTCCGGAGCGGCGGGGACACGTGAGTATTACCTCCTCCTGCAGTGGTCTTCAATCTGCGGACCTCCAGATGTTGCAAAACTACAACTCCCAGCATGCCCGGACAGCCAACGGCTGTCCGGGCATGCTGGGAGTTGTAGTTTTGCAACATCTGGAGGTCCGCAGGTTGAAGACCACTATTGGGTTCAAAATCTTTATTTTTTTTGATTTTGCCCCTAAAAATTGGGTGCGTCTTATACGCCGGTGCGTCCTATAGGACGAAAAATACGGTATTCAGATCTAAAAGTAATTGAAAATCACTAGGACGGGTAACAGGACAAAAAGAGAGACCCTTTGATAACAGGTCAATCTCCCCCTGTGTCAAGATATATTGAGATAAATTAAAGATCTTTATTTGGGTATCATTGATTTTTTGTGCAGCAAGGTCGTTTTTTTTTAGGTGGACCGGCCCCCTCTGCAGCCTCCTATACCTATTTTTCTTTTTACTGATTTTTTGTTGTTCTGTGGTAATACAGGTGCTATCGGGAAGTAATGTGTGATTGGAAGGTGATCTGGATTCACTGAAATTGATGTTAAGACAGTGTTCACACGTGGGGTGCGGGAGGCTAAAAAAGAAGGTGCAGAAGATATATCAGAAGTGTTCCCAATTTCAGAATCTTCGTGTACAGTAATGATAGAGGAATTCAAAAGGTCCTCAATATCCTTGTGATGTGCTGGACTCAATGGTATTAGAGGGGGAAGGAAGGGACAGACCATATCTGGAGACGGACGATCCATAGTATTTAAAACTGATCCGACATTTGCAATATATCTATTAACATGTAGCTGTGATCTCCAATACGTGGGCCGCGCTGTACAAACAGTGCCGTCCCGTATGAATAAACACTGTTGGAACATTAAACACAAATATCTACTACATAGTGTTTCAAAACATTTTACATTCAAGCATAAGAACAACCTAGATTTTCTAAAATTAATAATTCTTGAAACTATTCCATCAGATTGTGTTAATAGATACCAACGTCTCATTAATCGTGAATCCTATTGGATCCACAAACTCGTCACATTGGTCCCGAATGGCCTTAATGAGACCATAGAGAATGTCAAATAAATATTTTTTCTCCCCCCCTCTCTTTTGTTATATATATATATATATATATATTTTTTTTTTTTTCCAGTTAGTGACTCCACCACTTTATTAATTATGAAAATGTATCTTCACTCTTCATATATTGGTCCATTAGTTATATATATATATATGTTTTTGTAGAAAAATATATAATATATAAAAATATATAAGTTTTCTTCTCTCCCTCTCCTTGATAACATAACTTCCCGTTCTCTGGCCTCTTTCGGGAGATACTTCTCGGATAGTGCCCGTTCAGATTGCTGAGATTAATTAGTTGTTCCTGGACATATATCTACATCATCATTCTCCCTTTTAGGTAGATTTTGACATGTGGCTTTTCTATTTTTATTATATATATTACTATACATATTTTTTTTATCTATTTTACTTCCTATAATATAATTTTTTTTCCCTGTTTTTGATGGGAATTTTTTATAATCACAGGTGTAGGTACATACCGTGTGGTTTTGCGCCTTTCACCTCTCACTAAGGTGGGACGGGGGATGTGCAGGATCGATACGGTCAGTATTTATATAATTTATAAAAACATGTTTGACCCTGGGCACGATATACATTATGCTATATCGCATTTCTTAGACTCAGTTGCACTTTACTTCTATAGCGGCAGGTGACTCATGCAATGCGATGGCTTGCAGTCTATGATTCCAATTGGTCATAAATCAGCTTTTTTTTTTTTTTTTTTTTTTATTGAATGTTTTGTCTTGTTTTTAAGGCCGCACATTTGTTAATGTTGTATTGTTGACGCAAGCCCCAAGTCAATATGTGGACCAAGTACTTAGACCATTTGTATACTCATTACCATCATATGTACGGGATACAATGGATGTACTGAGGAGACTCGAGGGGTTAGTGCTTGAGGAAGGGTCTTATTTGGCGTCTTTGGACGTAGAGGCGCTATACTCGAGCATTCCACATGACTTGGGGCTTAAAGCCACTGAGTCCTTCCTAAAAACTAGGGGACTTCAATACACTCCACACAATGATTTTGTCATCCAATTGTTGTCATTTGTCCTTACTAAAAACTATTTTGTCTTCGAGGGGAGGTCCTTCCACCAGCAGCATGGAACAGCTATGGGGAGCCCCTGCGCCCCCAGTTACGCTAATCTCTATTTAGGCTGGTGGGAGGACCAAACCGTATTCGGAGACGAAATGATTGAATGGACACAACATATCAGTTTATGGATACGATTTATAGATGATATCCTGCTAATTTGGACGTCATCCAAAAGCAAATTTGAAGAGTTTGTACAAAGTCTGAATAATAACGCATTCAATCTCAGATTTACTCACACGATTAGTCAATATGAAATTGAATTTTTGGACATTAAAATAAAACTGACAACTAATAACACTATTGAGACCACGCTTCACAGGAAAGAGACAGCCACAAATACCCTTCTTCGGTGGGAGAGCTATCATCCTCTCCCCCTGAGGAAGGGTATACCGACAGGACAATACTTACGGGTAAAGCGCAATTGCTCAAGTCTTTCGGAATTTCAAACTAAAGCTATGGAGTTAAAACAACGATTGAGGGAAAGGGGATACCCCAATAAAGTCCTGAAAAAAGCCTATCATAGGGCCCTCAATAGCCCTAGGACAGAATTATTGATTCCAAAACCCAAACAGGATGGAGAGGAGATTCTCAGAATAATAGGCAACTATGATGCTAAATCGAGGGAGGTGAGAGAAATTTTCCAAAAATATTGGGAGATCCTGAGGGCAGATAAGACACTGGCTGCAGTGCTACCAGAAGATCCCTCTATAACATATCGAAGAGGTAGAAATTTAAAAGATAGACTCATTAGAAGCAATTTTGAACCAGAAACAAGCCAGGAGACCTGGTTAAAAACGGGAGCAAAAGGTACCTATCCATGTAGTGGATGCATTGTATGTCCACATATTAAAAGGGGTAATCACTGTGAAAGTGCCACTAATCAAAAGTTATTTCCCCTGAAACATTGGGCAAATTGCAATATGAAAGGGGTGGTCTATGTGTTGAGTTGTCCGTGCCCGGTCAACTATGTAGGCAAAACATTTAGAACATTGAAAAATAGGGTACAGGAACATCTGGCTGATATAAGGCATCGGAGAGACACCCCAGTGGGAAATCACTTCTCATGTAGCCACGACGGTGACCCTAGAGAACTAAAGGTACAGGTACTGGAAGTGGTTAAGCCCCCAGTTAGAGGGGGGAACTGGGATAAAATTCTCCTGCAAGTAGAAGCTAAATGGACATTTCTTATGGATTCAGTCAGACCCAAGGGATTGAATGAATTCATAGCATTTTCAAGCTTCATTTAAATCAGAAAAAAATAAATAATCCCTCCCCTAGCGTCCCTAATATACTTCTTACAAAGTAAGAAAGACCAACAAAATAAAGTAAATAATAAACATATAATTATTCATAGTTATATATCTGATCGGTCAATAAATTTGCAGCGCCTCGGTAATAATGAAAATTTCTGTATCAATATATCATTGCAGCCTCAATATTTCCACCTAAACAGAAACTGACAGAATGGTTAGAACGTGTAGTATTACCCTAACCCTGACCAGAATACACTCCCCCATACACCTGGTCCCAATACACACCTTCTCTGCACATAGACACGCCAGGTAACTGACGTAGCAAGCAGTGATAGGTAGAACCAGAAAGGAAGGAGGGTGGAGTGGGAATGACGTCCTATTTAAAGAAGATACAATGGCGGCATTTGGTGCTGACCGCCATCAGTGTCGGACATCAAACAACCTGGCTCTATACTTCTGATGAAAGAAAATGGCCTAATATGGTTCCTGAAGACCTGGCAAAAGAAACGCGTCGAACCTAGACAATGTGAACTGCATCCTTGATCTACACCAGGTTTTTCTTTCCATTTGCACTTTTTTCTATTGACCTCTCTTAACCCCTTAAGGACACATGACGTACTGGAACGTCATGTGTCCACTCCCGATCTATAACGCGGGGCCACGGCGTGGCCCCGCGTCATAGCGGTTCGGGCCCGGCCTCTAACAACGGCCGGGACCCGTGGCTAATAGCGCGCGGCATTGATCGCTGTGCCGCGCGCTATTAACCCTTTAGACGCGGCGTTCAAAGTTGAACGCCGCGTCTAAAGTGAAACCGAAACCATGCCGGCTAGCTCAGTGGGCTGTTCGGGATAGCCGCGGTGAAATCGCGGCGTCCCGAACAGCTGACAGGACAGCGGGAGGGCCCCTACCTGCCTCCTCGCTGTCCGATCGCCGAATGACTGCTCAGTGCCTGAGATCCAGGCATGAGCAGTCATGCGGCAGAATCATCGATCACTGGTTTCTTATGAGAAACCAGTGATCAATGTAAAAGATCAGTGTGTGCAGTGTTATAGGTCCCTATGGGACCTATAACACTGCAAAAAAAAAGTGCAAAAAAAAAGTGAACAAACATCATTTAACCCCTTCCCTATTAAAAGTTTGAATCACCCCCCTTTTCCCATAAAAGAAAAAACACAGTGTAAATAAAAATAAAAATAAACATAAATGGTATCGCCGCGTGCGGAAATGTCCGAATTATAAAAATATATCGTTAATTAAACCGCACGGTCAATGGCGTGCGCGCAAAAAAATTCCAAAGTCCAAAATAGTGCATTTTTGGTCACTTTCTATATCATGAAAAAATGAATAAAAAGCGATCAATAAGTCCTATCAATGCAAAAATTATACCGTTAAAAACTTCAGATCACGGCGCAAAAAATGAGCCCTCATACCGCCCCATACACGGAAAAATAAAAAAGTTATAGGGGTCAGAAGATGACAATTTTAAACGTATAAATTTTTCTGCATGAAGTTATGATTTTTTCCAGAAGTGTGACAAATTCAAACCTGTATAAGTAGGGTATCATTTTAATCATATGGACCTACAGAATAAAGGTAAGGTGTAATTTTTACCGAAAAATGTACTACGTAGAAACGGAAGCCCCCAAAAGTTACAAAATGGCGTTTTTTTTTTCAATTTTGTCTCACAATGATTTTTTTTCCCGTTTCACCGTAGATTTTTGGGCACAATGACTGATGTCATTACAAAGTAGAATTGGTGGTGCAAAAAATAAGCCATCATATGGATTTTTAGGTGCAAAATTGAAAGAGTTATGATTTTTTAAAGGCAAGGAGCAAAAAACGAAAATGCAAAAACGGAAAAACCCCCGGTCCTTAAGGGGTTAAAAAGATATATAAGGCAATGCATGCATGCAAAGTGTAAATGGATTCCTGTGAGAAAGGAAATATGATACTAAGTGAATAACAATCACGGAACACTTGTATCAAATATACCAAGTATGCAAATGGATAACAAAAAAGAAATAAGTGCATATTTAAATATATTAATATGATAAAGGTCATAAGTTGTTGACAATCGCATTATAGACTGTGCATACTAAATACAACTACAATCAATGATTACTAATGCTTGAATCTCACAAAATATTAAACTGGATAATATCCCTACATCTGCATTTGGCTCCATATACGCTGAACAATATGTGTGACCGCAATACAATGTGAACAGAGTCTTTACGTACTCAGAGGTTCATATGCAATCGTCCAATCATACCTGAATCTATTTGTGCATGAGTAACAAAAAGGCTACAAATTGTGTGAAATATACATGTGGTGATTTATTGGTATTGCGATGATTGATGGGCTCACATACACAGTAATATACTCACTATAAGTAATAGTGAAGAATCGAGGTGTATGAATTACACCCTGAATATTCACTATATAGAGCTCAGTGCAGTGAATATATACACCTCAGTATAATAATAATGAACAGATAACACTGTATGAATTACACCCTGAATATTCACTATATAGAGCTCAGTGCAGTGAATATATACACCTCAATATAATAATAATGAACAGATAACACTGTATGAATTACACCCTGAATATTCACTATATAGAGCTCAGTGCAGTGAATATATACACCTCAATATAATAATAATGAACAGATAACACTGTATGAATGAGGTGCTGTGGTGACTGTGAATGTCTCATGAAGAGGGTCAAAAAAGGCTGAGACATGAAAACACCAATGTGAACATAAAGCTAAAACTTAATAACGCAGAGTGGATATTAGAACTACAAAAATAAAATAAATACGAGGACGAATAACTAGGACCGTATATGTTTATATGTGATTTAAATTAATCCCAATCGGAGAGTGTTATACAGTGGAGGATATACGCCTTAGCCGGTGAAAAAACGATTTATTTAAGAACCTCAATCTGAAAACTATTCAAATATCACAACCAGCAGGAGTGCGAATGAGCACCTACATAAGGTGTTGGATATACGCCCAGAAGGGCAATCAACCGGCAGCAGTGTGAACAAGCACATACATAGGGGTTTGCACATACACCCAGGTTGACGATCTATTAGCAGGAGTGTGGACAAGCGCACATATAGGGTGTTGGATATACGCCCGGGATGGCGACTAACCCTGTGTACTAATGAACAAACCCATGTGGAGTATAACAAATATATCGCAACCGGCATGGATGTGAACAAGCATATAGCAATATGGGATTAATTGCAATTTAACACAGCACTATGAGCAATATATTACGGAATTGTTGTTGTAGTGTACTGGTATTCCAATGTGGATGCGTCTATTATATACTGAAATAAGAAAAGGAGAATAACGCAAGCACAGCGGCGACCTATGTGAATAGGCACCGATACTGAGATTGATCAATAGACCTTTAACACACAGGAACTTATGAACATTGTTTGAACTTTCAGAATCATTACGGAATTATGAACATTGTTTGAACTAAAAGTATATTATATACACTGGTGGCGGTCAAGAAAAATTTACCATTTATTATTTTGTTTTTTTGTACGTTTTTTAAGGATAAATTAAAATTAATATTTTTAAGGTTCCCTTTACGATTATTCTTTCTAATTAAATTTGGGAGACCTAACCTACGCAGTGGTCAGTACCACAAAAATCTTTTCTATATATATATTTTTTTATTTTCCAGTTAGTGACTCCACCACTTTATTAATTATGAAAATGTATCTTCACTCTTCATATATTGGTCCATTAGTTATATATATATATATGTTTTTGTAGAAAAATATATAATATATAAAAATATATAAGTTTTCTTCTCTCCCTCTCCTTGATAACATAACTTCCCGTTCTCTGCCCTCTTTCGGGAGATACTTCTCGGATAGTGCCCGTTCAGATTGCTGAGATTAATTAGTTGTTCCTGGACATATATCTACATCATCATTCTCCCTTTTAGGTAGATTTTGACATGTGGCTTTTCTATTTTTATTATATATATTACTATACATATTTTTTATCTATTTTACTTCCTATAATATAATTTTTTTTCCCTGTTTTTGATGGGAATTTTTTATAATCACAGGTGTAGGTACATACCGTGCGGCTTTGTGCCTCTCACCTCTCACTAAGGTGGGACGGGAGATGTGCAGGATCGATACGGTCAGTATTTATATAATTTATAAAAACATGTTTGACCCTGGGCACAATATACATTATGCGATATCGCATTTCTTAGACTCAGTTGCACTTTACTTCTATTGCGGCAGGTGACTCATGCAATGCGATGGCTTGCAGTCTGTGATTCCAATTGGTCATAAATCAGCTTTTTTTTTTTTTTTTTTATTGAATGTTTTGTCTTGTTTTTAAGGCCGCACATTTGTTAATGTTGTATTGTTGTGCATAGGCAGGGGTTAATACCTGTGTGTATATAAACCCCTTCCGGCGAAGTGTTTGTTATGCCTGATGAAACCGCGCAAGTGCGGTGAAACGCGTCGCATTGGATTAAAGCTGTTTGATACCTACCTGGCTTCACTGGTCCCCTTCTTGGTCAGCGCCTGTATTCCTGCACCCCTGAAGCTTTCGCCTCTGCATTTCTGCCGATTCCAGGAAGGCTGCAGACCCAGTTCACTATACTACAAGCGCAGATCCTTGTTGTGTGGGAATTTGCACAACCTGGCAGGGTGAGCCTTCATTTTTACCCTCCCTTCCCACGCACCTGTGATCCCGTTGATTCTCCACAAGGGAGCGCCTGTTCTTCTTTTGTTTTACTAGGCATTATGGGGGAGATTTATCAAAACCTGTCCAGAGGAAAAGTTGCTAAGTTGCCCGTAGCAACCAATCAGATCGCTTCTTCCAGTTTTGAAAAGGCCTCTGAAAAATGAAAGAAGTGATCTGATTGGTTGCTATGGGCAACTCAGCAATTTTCCTCTAGACATGTTTTGATAAATCTCCTCCTATAACTTAAAGGGGTACTCCACCCCTAGACATCCCCTATCCAAAGGATAGGGGATAAGATGTCTGATTGCGGGGGTCCTACCGTCGGGACCCCTGCGACTCGGCTGTGGCACCTCATACATCCGATGCACAGAGTGAATTTCGCTCTGTGCCGGATGACGGGCGATGCGGGGCCGAGGCCTGTGGCGTCACGGCCATGCCCCATCAATGCAAGTCTATGGGATGGGGCATGACGGCCTTCACACCCCCTCCAATAGACTTGCATTGAGGGGGCATGGCCGTGATGTCACGAGTCTTCGGTGCTGCACCCAACGCTCTAAATGAATGCCTAGCTGCGGGACCCCTGCAATCAGACATCTTATCCCCTATCCAAAGGATAGGGGATAAGATGTCTAGGGGTGGAGTACCCCTTTAAGTTATAGGAGGAGATTTATCAAAACCTGTCTAGAGGAAAGTTGCTGAGTTGCCCATAGCAACCAATCAGATCACTACTTTCATTTTTCAGAGGCCTTTTCAAAACTGGAAGAAGCGATCTGATTGGTTGTTATGGGCAACTCAGCAACTTATCCTCTGGACATGTTTTGATAAATCTCCCCCATAATGCCTAGGAAAGTGCACAAATTCCCATTGAACAAATGGGAATCTATTACGGAATTCCACCGGATCGTAAATTACAGTGTGGACTGTGCAGCAAAAATTTTTGAAATCAATGGGTGACTGCTGCAAGAGGAATCCGCCCAGAATTTTCTCTGGGAGGAATTTGCATAGTGTGAACAGGCCTTTAGTACCCACCAGTGCCAACCTACTGCCCCTCTGTAAGTAATGGAAGGAAGGATGGATAGAAGTGCTGGGCCCTGTACACCCTGGGTAAAGGGATGTGAAGAGGAACTCCTGGGCCCTAATGCCGAATCTCTTCTGTATATGCTCATTATTATATTTGATATCTTCTGTATATCCTGTACATTATCATATATTCTGTACATCATTTTATCTCCTGTATATACTCATTATTATATTTTATATCTTCTGTATATTCTGTATATTATTATATCTTCTGTATATTCTGTATATTATTTTATCTTCTGTATATCCTGTACATTATCATATATTCTGTACATCATTTTATCTCCTGTATATACTCATTATTATATTTTATATCTTCTGTATATTCTGTATATTATTTTATCTTCTGTATATACTCATTATTATATTTTATATCTTCTGTATATTCTGTATATTATATCTTCTGTGTATTCTGTATATTATATTTTCTGTATATTCTGTATATTATTTTATCTTCTGTATATTCTCATTATTATATTTTATATCTTCTGTATATTATATCTTCTGTATATTCTGTATATTATTTTATCTTCTGTATATTCTGTATATTATCATATATTCTGTA
The DNA here is from genome assembly GCF_029499605.1 of Hyla sarda. Lineage (NCBI taxonomy): Eukaryota > Metazoa > Chordata > Amphibia > Anura > Hylidae > Hyla > Hyla sarda. The sequence goes on along the minus strand of NC_079198.1, from coordinate 139,657,942 downwards.
CATCATTTTATCTCCTGTATATACTCATTATTATATTTTATATCTTCTGTATATTCTGTATATTATTTTATGTTCTGTATATTCTGTATATTATTTTATATTCTGTATATTATTATATCTTCTGTATATATTCATTATTATATTTTATATATTCTGTATATTCTGTATATTATTTTATGTTCTGTATTTTCTCATTATTATATTTTATATCTTCTGTATATTCTGTATATAATATTTTCTGTATATTCTGTATATTATTTTATCTCCTGTATATTCTGTATATTATTTTATGTTCTGTATTTTCTCATTATTATATTTTATATCTTCTGTATATTCTGTATTTTATATCTTCTGTATATTCTGTATATTATTTTATCTTCTGTATATTCTGTATATTATTTTATCTTCTGTATATACTCATTATTATATTTTATATCTTCTGTATATTATATCTTCTGTATATTCTGTATATTATTTTATCTTCTGTATATACTCATTATTATATTTTATATCTTCTGTATATTATATCTTCTGTATATTCTGTATATTATTTTATCTCCTGTATATACTCATTATTATATTTTATATCTTCTGTATATTCTGTATATTATTTTATGTTCTGTATATTCTGTATATTATTTTATATTCTGTATTTTCTCATTATTATATTTTATATCTTCTGTATATTATATCTTCTGTATATTCTGTATATTATATCTTCTGTATATTCTGTATATTATTTTATCTTCTGTATATTCTGTATATTATTTTATCTTCTGTATATACTCATTATTATATTTTATATCTTCTGTATATTCTGTATATTATTTTATGTTCTGTATATTCTGTATATTATATCTTCTGTATATTCTGTATATAATTTTATGTTCTGTATATTCTGTATATTATTTTATATTCTGTATTTTCTCATTATTATATTTTATATCTTCTGTATATTCTGTATATTATATCTTCTGTATATTCTGTATATTATTTTATCTTCTGTATATACTCATTATTATATTTTATATATTCTGTATATTATCTCCTCTTCTGTATGTAAATGTTGATTGTTCTTATGTGTTTGGCCGCAGGTTCCTGAATCAGTTTGTTCAAAAGAATGTGAGAAAGGAGAAAGACGAGTGCAGACGGGGTCGTTTTCTTGCTGTTTCGACTGTATTTCTTGCCCAGAAATGACTTTTGTCAACCAGAGCGGTGAGATATGTTTGTCCCCATATAGTCCTATACTTGTCATGTTATGTTAGTGTATATATATATATATATATATATATATACATATGGAGCCCTGATTGATTTTAGTCTCACTCGCACACGTCTCTTGTGGAACAAGGATTCTCTCAGATCTCCATATGTACAGTCCTAAATCTAAACCTTCCAGTAACTTAATGCCGTTATTTTTCCCCCCAAAATATAGTCTTATACCTAATGATCCATAAGTGCAGATATCAACCACTAGTCCATTGCCAAATGGCAAGTCACTAAGTATGGTCTATTTTTTATGGAAGGAAACAAAGACTCATCGGGGACACATTGTCAAGTGAATTGAAAATGGGGAGCGTCCCAAAAAAGTGTATTTACACCATTATCCAATGCTCTGCTTATATTAATTGTATTTACACCTTTATCCAATGCTCTGCTTATATTGAGTGTATTTACACCATTATCCAATGCTCTGCTTATATTGAGTGTATTTACACCATTATCCAATGATCTGCTTATATTGAGTGTATTTACACCATTATCCAATGCTCTGCTTATATTGAGTGTATTTACACCATTATCCAATGATCTGCTTATATTGGGTGTATTTACACCATTATCCAATGCTCTGCTTATATTGAGTGTATTTACACCATTATCCAATGCTCTGCTTATATTGAGTGTATTTACACCATTATCCAATGCTCTGCTTATATTGGGTGTATTTACACCATTATCCAATGCTCTGCTTATATTGAGTGTATTTACACCTTTATCCAATGTTCTCCTTATATTGAGTGTATTTACACCATTATCCAATACTCTGCTTATATTGAGTGTATTTACACCTTTATCCAATGTTCTCCTTATATTGAGTGTATTTACACCATTATCCAATGCTCTCCTTATATTGAGTGTATTTACACCATTATCCAATGCTCTGCTTATATTGAGTGTATTTACACCATTATCCAATGCTCTGCTTATATTGAGTGTATTTACACCATTATCCAATGCTCTGCTTATATTAATTGTATTTACACCTTTATCCAATGTTCTCCTTATATTGAGTGTATTTACACCATTATCCAATACTCTGCTTATATTGAGTGTATTAACACCTTTATCCAATGTTCTCCTTATATTGAGTGTATTTACACCATTATCCAATGCTCTCCTTATATTGAGTGTATTTACACCATTATCCAATGCTCTGCTTATATTGAGTGTATTTACACCTTTATCCAATGTTCTCCTTATATTGAGTGTATTTACACCATTATCCTATGTTCTCCTTATATTAATTGTATTTACACCTTTATCCAATGCTCTGCTTATATTGAGTGTATTTACACCATTATCCAATGCTCTGCTTATATTAATTGTATTTACACCTTTATCCAATGTTCTCCTTATATTGAGTGTATTTACACCATTATCCAATACTCTGCTTATATTGAGTGTATTTACACCATTATCCAATGCTCTGCTTATATTGAGTGTATTTACACCATTATCCAATGCTCTGCTTATATTGAGTGTATTTACACCATTATCCAATACTCTGCTTATATTGAGTGTATTTACACCTTTATCCAATGTTCTCCTTATATTGAGTGTATTTACACCATTATCCAATGCTCTGCTTATATTGAGTGTATTTACACCTTTATCCAATGTTCTCCTTATATTGAGTGTATTTACACCATTATCCTATGTTCTCCTTATATTAATTGTATTTACACCTTTATCCAATGCTCTGCTTATATTGAGTGTATTTACACCATTATCCAATGCTCTGCTTATATTAATTGTATTTACACCTTTATCCAATGTTCTCCTTATATTGAGTGTATTTACACCATTATCCAATACTCTGCTTATATTGAGTGTATTTACACCATTATCCAATGCTCTGCTTATATTGAGTGTATTTACACCATTATCCAATGCTCTGCTTATATTGAGTGTATTTACACCATTATCCAATACTCTGCTTATATTGAGTGTATTTACACCTTTATCCAATGTTCTCCTTATATTGAGTGTATTTACACCATTATCCAATACTCTGCTTATATTGAGTGTATTTACACCTTTATCCAATGTTCTCCTTATATTGAGTGTATTTACACCATTATTCAATGCTCTGCTTATATTAATTGTATTTACACCTTTATCCAATGTTCTCCTTATATTGAGTGTATTTACACCATTATCCAATGCTCTGCTTATATTGAGTGTATTTACACCATTATCCTATGATCTGCTTATATTGAGTGTATTTACACCATTATCCAATGCTCTGCTTATATTGAGTGTATTTACACCATTATCCAATGCTCTGCTTATATTGAGTGTATTTACACCATTATCCAATGCTCTGCTTATATTGAGTGTATTTACACCATTATCCAATGTTCTCCTTATATTGAGTGTATTTACACCATTATCCAATGCTCTGCTTATATTGAGTGTATTTACACCTTTATCCAATGCTCTGCTTATATTAATTGTATTTACACCTTTATCCAATGTTCTCCTTATATTGAGTGTATTTACACCATTATCCAATACTCTGCTTATATTGAGTGTATTTACACCATTATCCAATGCTCTGCTTATATTGAGTGTATTTACACCATTATCCAATGCTCTGCTTATATTGAGTGTATTTACACCATTATCCAATGCTCTGCTTATATTGAGTGTATTTACACCTTTATCCAATGCTCTGCTTATATTGAGTATATTTACACCATTATCCAATGCTCTGCTTATATTGGGTGTATTTACACCATTATCCAATGTTCTGCTTATATTGAGTGTATTTACACCATTATCCAATGCTCTGCTTATATTGAGTGTATTTACACCATTATCCTATGCTCTGCTTATATTGAGTGTATTTACACCATTATCCTATGTTCTGCTTATATTGAGTGTATTTACACCATTATCCAATGTTCTCCTTATAATGAGTGTATTTACACCATTATCCAATGCTCTGCTTATATTGAGTGTATTTACACCATTATCCAATGCTCTGCTTATATTAAGTGTATTTACACCATTATCCTATGCTCTGCTTATATTGAGTGTATTTACACCATTATCCAATGTTCTGCTTATATTGAGTGTATTCACACCATTATCCAATGCTCTGCTTATATTGAGTCTATTTACACCATTATCCAATGCTCTGCTTATATTGAGTGTATTTACACTATTAGCCAATGATCTGCTTATATTGAGTGTATTTACACCATTATCCTATGTTCTCCTTATATTGAGTGTATTTACACCATTATCCAATGCTCTGCTTATATTGAGTGTATTTACACCATTATCCTATGTTCTGCTTATATTGAGTGTATTTACACCATTATCCAATGTTCTGCTTATATTGAGTGTATTTACACCATTATCCTATGTTCTCCTTATATTGAGTGTATTTACACCATTATCCAATGCTCTGCTTATATTGAGTGTATTTACACCATTATCCTATGTTCTGCTTATATTGAGTGTATTTACACCATTATCCTATGTTCTGCTTATATTGAGTGTATTTACACCATTATCCAATGCTCTGCTTATATTGAGTGTATTTACACCATTATCCAATGCTCTGCTTATATTAAGTGTATTTACACCATTATCCAATGTTCTGCTTATATTGAGTTTATTTACACCATTATCCAATGTTCTGCTTATATTGAGTGTATTTACACCATTATCCTATGTTCTGCTTATATTGAGTGTATTTACACCATTATCCTATGTTCTGCTTATATTGAGTGTATTTACACTATTATCCAATGATCTGCTTATATTGAGTGTATTTACACCATTATCCTATGTTCTCCTTATATTGAGTGTATTTACACCATTATCCAATGCTCTGCTTATATTGAGTGTATTTACACCATTATCCTATGTTCTGCTTATATTGAGTGTATTTACACCATTATCCAATGTTCTCCTTATATTGAGTGTATTTACACCATTATCCTATGCTCTGCTTATATTGAGTGTATTTACACCATTATCCAATGCTCTGCTTATATTGAGTTTATTTACACCATTATCCAATGCTCTGCTTATATTGAGTGTATTTACACCATTATCCAATGCTCTGCTTATATTGAGTGTATTTACACCATTATCCAATGCTCTGCTTATATTGAGTGTATTTACACCATTATCCTATGTTCTGCTTATATTGAGTGTATTTACACTATTATCCAATGCTCTGCTTATATTGAGTGTATTTACACCATTATCCAATGTTCTCCTTATATTGAGTGTATTTACACCATTATCCTATATTCTGCTTATATTGAGTGTATTTACACTATTATCCAATGCTCTGCTTATATTGAGTGTATTTACACCATTATCCAATGCTCTGCTTATATTGAGTGTATTTACACCATTATCCAATGTTCTGCTTATATTGAGTGTATTTACACCATTATCCTATGCTCTGCTTATATTGAGTGTATTTACACCATTATCCAATGCTCTGCTTATATTGAGTGTATTTACACCATTATCCAATGCTCTGCTTATATTGAGTGTATTTACACCATTATCCAATGCTCTGCTTATATTGAGTGTATTTACACCATTATCCTATGCTCTGCTTATATTGAATGTATTTACACCATTATCCAATGCTCTGCTTATATTGAGTGTATTTACACCATTATCCTATGCTCTGCTTATATTGAGTGTATTTACACCATTATCCAATGCTCTGCTTATATTAATTGTATTTACACCATTATCCAATGCTCTACTTATATTGAGTGTATTTAAACACTTATCCAATGTTCTGCTTATATTAATTGTATTTACACCATTATCCAATGCTCTGCTTATATTGAGTGTTTTTACACCATTATCCAATGCTCTGCCTATATTGAGTGTATTTACACCATTATCCAATGCTCTGCTTATATTGAGTGTATTTACACCATTATCCTATGTTCTGCTTATATTGAGTGTATTTACACCATTATCCAATGCTCTGCTTATATTGAGTGTATTTACACCTTTATCCAATGCTCTGCTTATATTGAGTGTATTTACACCATTATCCAATGTTCAGGCTTATATTGAGTGTATTTACACCATTATCCAATGCTCTGCTTATATTGAGTGTATTTACACCATTATCCAATGTTCTGCTTATATTGAGTGTATTTACATCTTTATTCAATGCTCTGCTTATATTGAGTGTATTTACACCATCATATAATGCCAATAATATGTCTTACAGATCTCTACACCTGTCAGCCTTGTAGATCCGATCACTGGTCGCCCGTGAAGAGTGACATCTGCTACCCCAGAACCTTAGAATATCTTCCATGGACGGATCCCTTGTCCCTCGTCCTTCTTATAATCGTCACTTTGTTGCTGATACTTATTGTGGCGATTGCTGCGATATTCGTTGTGAAGCTCGATACCCCAGTAGTGAAGTCAGCGGGGGGCAGGATGTGTTTGCTGATGTTATGTTCCCTGGCATGCTCCTGTTGCACCCTCTATTGTTATTTCGGTAGGCCCGGGGTGGTCACATGTCTGGTGAGACAACCCGTCTTCTCCATCAGCTTCACCGTTTGCTTTTCCTGCATTGTGGTCCATTCATTCCAGATCGTCTGCATCTTTAAAATGGCCACGCACATGCCCAAAGTGTATGACATGTGGGTGAAGAGGAACGGCTCGGATATCTTCATCGTGGTCAGTACCGCCGGTCAGGTCCTGATCTGCATCGTCTGGATGGTGGTCAAGCCGCCTTTGCCCATTGAAGATTATGCCACGTTCCCTGACCAGATCATCCTAAAGTGCTCGGAGACGGCCTCCGTGGGCTCTGTGGCTCAGATCGCTTACATTGGTCTCCTTAGTATGTTGTGCTTCACCTTCTGTTACATGGGGAAAGACTTACCAGACAATTACAACGAGGCCAAATGTATCTCCTTCAGTTTGTTGGTCTACTTCTTCTCCTGGATCGCGTTCTTCACCACCTACATCATCTACCAGGGGAAGTACATAGAGGCTGTCAACGTGGCTGCCGTATTAGTCAGTGTGATGGGGATTCTTATTGGCTACTTTACTCCAAAATGTTGCATTATTCTCTTTACACCAGAACTCAACACTACTGAGCATTTCCAGACGGCCATTCAGAACTACACCAAGAAACAATCTGCGGCTGACTAGGATGCCCGCTGGTTTTTCCCATATGGGGGAGTATGGTGGGTGAGGCACATGGGTGACATGTCCTGGGACCTCCATTAGCACACTCCTCTGACCTGCTGTCAGTCACCAATAGCATGGATATTGTATACACTGCTCACTCACTCCCGCCCCCCATATGTCAGAAAAATATGGTCCCCTAATGATCCCTTCCAGCTGAGAGAGGTGGCTGTCATGCTCATGGTTGTCTCTTTTGAAGACCAAGGGATGTGGCTGTTTCTGTACTTCCTGGTGATTTCAGTTTCAGTCAGGTGGGCTGCAGGTCCCAGAGATAAGAAGGGACACACCACAAAATAGTTTTTGCCAAGGCACCTTAAAGGGGTTGTCTAGTGAAATTAACAACCTTTGTACGGTGTCATAAGTATAATAAAATAACTTCACATCATGTCTTCCCTCCTTCCAACATGGAACTAGACCAGGGATGTGAATGGGGAGCTGATAATACTGCTCTTTATATTTATGACTCATTAGATAAGGCAGCAGGGAGCCCATTCTGTAAGAAACAACTGTGACTGAGAACATCTTTCTGCTGCCTTATCTAATGAGTGATAAATCTAATGAGCAGCTCCTCCTTCACATCCCAGGGCTAGTCCCTTTCTGACAGGAGGTGAGGGAGCAGAAGCTCTCAGCTTTCAGAGGGTAATAACTTTGGCAACAATCCTTTATACTGCTATCCTTGTGGTGTAAACCTTTGCCCAATATCAGCTTTATTTCGGAATAACTAGATTGGGCAGAACGTTTCAGTTTCCAAACATGATGGTAGAAGAGTCAGTGGTCCGACTCTATAGGGGGGGATAGTTATAGATATCATAATCTATCAAGATTCTATGAGGCTCGTCTTGTATTTGTGACTGTAAACAGCTGAACATACGGTTTTGGATATGAATATGACTATATATATCTGTAGGTAATCTTTGTATTTTTTTTATCCAGTATTATGTATAAAGATATAAAGATATTATAAGACATCTTCTGAGTGTTTGTGAAGAAATTAGATTTTTTTCAGCTTTCATCTATGTGCAGAAATATCAATCTTCCTATGAACAATAAAACACTCTGTGATTTTTGGATTGCACTTTTTTTTTGTACATCTCAAAGTGTGGTGGAGGTGGGGGGCGGGGGGGTCCTCCTCTCCTGGGGAATAGGGGTGGGCCTGACCTTGCCCTAGTCAGTCAGAGCTTGGCCTATGTAAGTGCACATCTTGCTCCTCTACTCTGTTATTCTTCCTAAGTGGACTAAAATTTAGCCAGCCTAGGTACTGCTTATGTCAGGCATACCTCCAACAAATAGGCCACCTTGTCACTTGTCCTGTCAGCAACAAATTAATTCCTGAGCCTAACCCAAGTCCCGCTGTGAGGATAATCTCCACTTCTGCATTTCTTCAAGCATGGATGAGCTGTACCTTTTCTTTCCTTTCTTTCCATTTAATGATTTCTCTAGTGGCCTCTGGCCGGACCGGAGTCAGACAAGTCAGTGAAGACTTTTCCTAAACATAACAGTAAGTAGAGGGGAGTCCTTTATTTCCCCACAATCAAATTTGTTAGATCTTACATCTGTCTACACCAGTGTTTCCCAACCAGGGAGCCTCCAGCTGTTGCAAAACTACAACTCCCAACATGCCCAGAGAGCCTTAAAGCACAGGCAGACAGGACATTCAGCGCCCTGTTCTGAAATTGAAGTGAGTCCCAGAATTCAGCCCCCCATGATCAGACACTCATACCCTACCCCAGTGTTTCCTAATCAGGGTGCCTCCAGCTGTTGCATGAAATGTCACAGAGACATGTGAAAAGTTTTGATCGTTTAGGGTCTTGGTACTGAGACCAGTAGACAATCAGTAGATCGAGTCGAGAAAAGCACATTCTTAAACCCCTAGCTCAGTGTTTCCCACCCAGAGTGCCTCCAGCTGTTGCAAAACTACAACTCCCAGCATGCCCGGATAGCCGTAGGCTGTGGCAGCCTATAGCGCCCGACGTCTTCTTTATTGGCGCAGAATCCCACTTGTCAATGTCAATTACAAGCTACAAAGTAGTCCTGGAAATATAAAGCGGACGCACAGCAGCATCTAGTGTCTCCTTATGATACTGCAGCCTCTGTATTTTAGCTACCAGATATCTGTCAATCATGGGCGTGGCGGTTGCTATGGAGTTGAGGGATGGGGAAAAAAGATGCAAATACATAGAATAGCCGCCTCCCATAGGCATGAATGGAGGGGGCGTGGTGTGATGAGGGGGTGTGGCCATGACATCACCATCACGGCCTCCAGCACTGAGCGTTCTGAACAAAATGTCCAAAATGCTGGAGCATCGGAGTACCCCTTTAAACCTTTGGTTATGGTGGGCTCGGCCGCAAGTTGGTGCCATGAAACTTGTGGCGTGGACTGTTGGTTCCCCCATGATGCTCAGCTCCCAGGCTATGTTCCTCATCTACCCCTTTCCTGGTTACGCATCTTTACTAAATAAATAAAAATGTTATAAATAAAAAAATAATAATAAAATGTATTAAAATATGAAGCAAATTTGTAAACAGTGTTAAATATAAAATATATACATTTAAAAAAAATTCTGGGCACTTTGGGCCCCTTAGTACCAATTAATCCTGATATAAACTCCACAGCCTGAGTATTGTTACTGACCAATAGCAGCAGGATAATGCCCCACGTCACATGACATCATCACATACAGGACAATGAGGTCACATGACATCATCTCATACAGGACAATGAGGTCACATGACATCATCTCAGGCAGGACAATGAGGTCACATGACACCATCTCATACAGGTCAATGAGGTCACATGACATAATCTCATAAAGGACAATGAGGTCACATGACATCATCACATACAGGACAATGAGGTCACATGACATCACCACATACAGGACAATGAGGTCACATGACATCATCAAATACAGGACAATGAGGTCACATGACATTATCTCATACAGGTCAATGAGGTCACATGACATCATCTCATACAGGTCAATGAGGTCACATGACATCATCTCATACAGGACAATGAGGTCACATGACATCATCTCATACAGGTCAATGAGGTCACATGACATCATCACATACAGGACAATGAGGTCACATGACATCATCTCATACAGGACAATGAGGTCACATGACATCATCAAATACAGGACAATGAGGTCACATGACATTATCTCATACAGGTCAATGAGGTCACATGACATCATCTCATACAGGTCAATGAGGTCACATGACATCATCTCATACAGGACAATGAGGTCACATGACATCATCTCATACAGGTCAATGAGGTCACATGACATCATCACATACAGGACAATGAGGTCACATAACACCATCTCATACAGGACAATGAGGTCACATGACATCATCTCATACAGGTCAATGAGGTCACATGACATCATCACATACAGGACAATGAGGTCACATGACATCATCACATACAGGACAATGAGGTCACATGACATCATCTCATACAGGACAATGAGGTCACATGACATTATCTCATACAGGTCAATGAGGTCACATGACATCATCTCATACAGGTCAATGAGGTCACATGACATCATCTCATACAGGACAATGAGGTCACATGACATCATCTCATACAGGACAACGAGGTCACCTGACATCATCAAATACAGGACAATGAGGTCACATGACATCATCACATACAGGTCAACGAGGTCTCATGACATCATCTTATACAGGACAATGAGGTCACATGACATAATCACATACAGGACAATGAGGTCACATAACACCATCTCATACAGGTCAATGAGGTCTCATGACATCATCTTATACAGGACAATGAGGTCACATGACATAATCACATACAGGACAATGAGGTCACATGACATCATCTCATACAGGTCAATGAGGTCACATGACATCATCTCATACAGGACAATGAGGTCACATGACATCATCACACACAGGTCAACGAGGTCACATGACATCATCTCATACAGGACAGTGAGGTCACATGACATAATCACATACAGGACAATGAGGTCACATGACACCATCTCATACAGGTCAACGAGGTCACATGACATCATCTCATACAGGACAACGAGGTCACATGACATCATCAAATACAGAACATTGAGGTCACATGACCATCTCATACAGGACATTGAGGTCACATGACATCATCTCATACAGGACAATGAGGTCACATGACTTCAATGGCCTCCACAGTCACCAGATCTCATCCAATAGATCACCGCTGGGATGTGGTGGAACCGGAGATTCTCATTATGGATCCAAGAAATCTACAGCAACTGTGTGATGTCATCGTGTCCATATGGAGGAACTGTGTGATGTCATCAAGTCCATATGGGGGGAACTGTGTGATGTCATCATGTCCATATGGGGGGAACTGTGTGATGTCATCATGTCTATATGGGGGGAACTGTGTGATGTCATCATATCTATATGAAGGAGCTGTGTGATGTCATCATGTCCATATGGGGGGAACTGTGTGATGTCATCATATCTATATGAAGGAACTGTGTGATGTCATCATGTCCATATGGGGGGGAACTGTGTGATGTCATCATGTCCATATGAAGGAACTGTGTGATGTCATCATGTCTATATGGAGAACTGTGTGATGTCATCATGTCAATATGGAGGAACTGTGTGATGTCATCATGTCCATATGGGGGGAACTGTGTGATGTCATCATGTCTATATGGAGGAACTGTGTGATGTCATCATGTCCATATGGGGGGAACTGTGTGATGTCATCATGTCTATATGGAGGAACTGTGTGATGTCATCATATCCATATGGAGGAACTGTGTGATGTCATCATGTCCATAGGGAGGAACTGAGTGATGTCATCATGTCCATATGGAGGAACTGTGTGATGTCATCATGTCTATATGGAGAACTGTGTGATGTCATCATGTCCATATGGGGGGAACTGTGTGATGTCATCATGTCAATATGCAGGAACTGTGTGATGTCATCATGTTCATATGGAGGAACTGTTTGATGTCATCATGTCCATATGGAGGAACTGTGTGATGTCATCATGTCCATATGGAGGAACTGTGTGATGTCATCATGTCTATATGGAAGAACTGTGTGATGTCATCATGTCCATATGGAGGAACTGTGTGATGTCATCATGTCTATATGGAGGAACTGTGTGGTGTCATCATGTTCATATGGAGAACTGTGTGATGTCATCATGTCCATATGGAGAACTGTGTGATGTCATCATGTCCATATGGAGAACTGTGTGATGTCATCATGTCCATATGGAGAACTGTGTGATGTCATCATGTCCATATGGAGAACTGTGTGATGTCATCATGTCTATATGGAGGAACTGTGTGATGTCATCATGTCCATATGGAGGAACTGTGTGATGTCATCATGTCCATATGGAGAACTGTGTGATGTCATCATGTCCATATGGAGGAACTGTGTGATGTCATCATGTCTATATAGAGGAACTGTGTGATGTCATCATGTCCATATGGAGGAACTGTGTGATGTCATCATGACCATATGGAAGAACTGTGTGATGTCATCATGTCCATATGGAGGAACTGTGTGATGTCGTCATGTCCATATGGAGGAACTGTGTGATGTCATCATGTCCATATAGAGGAACTGTGTGATGTCATCATGTCTATATGGAGGAACTGTGTGATGTCATCATATCCATATGGAGGAACTGTGTGATGTCATCATATCCATATGGAGGAACTTTGTGATGTCATCATGTCTATATGGAGAACTTTGTGATGTCATCATGTCTATATGGAGGAACTGTGTGATGTCATCATCTCCATATGGAAGAACTGTGTGATGTCATCATGTCTATATGGAGAACTGTGTCCATATGGAGCAAATCTCTGAGGAATGTGTCCAGCACCTTGTAGAAAATATAAAGGGGTCCGACCGGGACTAGAGAGGTGTACCTAATAAAGTGGCCAGTGAGTGTAAGTTCCTTGTATAGAGGTTTTATGTGTTCACTGTTTTACTGTTATTTACAGCTGTGCTTCCCAACTAGGGGCCTCCAGTGGCTGCAAAACTACAACTCCCAGCATCTTGACAGCTGAAACATTGCATTGTTCACACTTGGAATGGAATAAAGCTACTTTTTTAGATATAGATAGATATGAGATAGAAAGATAGATAGATATGAGATAGATAGATAGATAGATAGATAGATATGAGATAGGTAGATAGATAGATAGATAGATAGATATGAGATAGATATGAGATAGATAGATAGATAGATATGAGATAGAAAGATAGATAGATATGAGATAGATAGATAGATAGATAGATAGATAGATAGATATGAGATAGGTAGATATGAGATAGATAGATAGATAGATAGATATGAGATAGATATGAGATAGATAGATAGATATGAGATAGATATGAGATAGATAGATAGATATGAGATAGATAGATAGATATGAGATAGATATGAGATAGATAGATAGATATGAGATAGATAGATAGATATGAGATAGATAGGAGATAGATATGAGATAGATATGAGATAGATAGATAGATATGAGATAGATAGATATGAGATAGATAGATATGCTGAGAGTTGTTGTTCTCCAATAGCTGGAGGCGCACTGGTTGGGATACATTGCCCTAGCCTCCTTCCTCCTCACAGATTTTGTCCCATGTTGTATTCTTGATTTCCAGTAGATGGCGCCACATTACACTGAATGCCGGTGGAGTTTCCTTTGGCAGCGCAGACATTGCTCCATCTTGTGACCGTCCACAGATTGTATTAGTTTTGTGCAATGAAAAATCTGAGCTGAATTACCCAACGCGATCTGTGGACGGGTGTGAAGCTTCATATGGATGGAGGCAGCCATTGTTTTCTAATACTCTGCAACCCCTACAATACAGATGGCTGCAACCTGTAGTTCTTCAATGGTTTTAAAGGGGTACTCCGGTGCTTACACATCTTATCCCCTATCCAAAGGATAGGGGATAAGATGCCTGATCGCGGGAGTCCCGCTATCACGCCCCCTTCCGTAGGCTTGCATTGAGGGGCGGAGCATGATATCACACACCGCCGGCCCTGCGGTCGACCGTAATCAGTCCCGGAGCGAACACGCTCTGGGGACTGATTACAAACGGGGTGCCGGGTGCAAGATCACGGGCGTCCCCAGCAGCGGGACTCCCACGATCAGGCATCTTTTCCCCTATCCTTTGGATAGGGGATAAGATGTGTAAGCACCGGAGTACCCCTTTAAAGCTACAACTCCCATCATGCCCTAAGAGCCGTAGCCTTGTCAGGGTGCACTGGGAGATGTCATTTGGGAACATTATAGAGCAGTGTTTCCCAAGCAGTGTGCCTCCAGCTGTTGGAAAACTACAACTCTCAGCATGCCCGGACAGCCTTTGGCTGTCCGGGCATGCTGGGAGTTGTAGTTTTACCACAGCTGGAGACGCCCTGGTTGGGAAACACTGGCCTAGAGCTCCTAGTTGGACTTCTCTTCTCTATTGCAAAATAAAAACTGCAAATATATTTACAATTAAATAAGTATAAATTTATTATAAACTCTTGCAATAGCTGGAGGCACACCGGTTGGGAAACACTGGGTAAATACATAGTTACTTCTTTTGTGCTGGAAATCTCATTTCTATCAAGGTAAAAAAAAAAAAAAAAAAAACTTTATTCAGGTTTGTTAATGTAGTCAGCTCCTCGTGGGTGGTCCCACCACAAAAGACCGCCCACAGTGAGCTGTTTTTTTTGCCAAAGCTGGAAAAATAAAGCATCGTTTTCATCCACAGCCTTCTGAAGTGACAGATACCTTTTGCATAAGGAGACGGGTCTATCAATAAGGACAACCCAATATTCGGTGATCTCTACCACATCAGGGGGGGGCCACAGTTTCCAAATCACTGATCTAAGGGCATCGCTCATTCTTCATTATGAAGCAAACACTAATATTATTTTCCCATGGAAAAGTACTGTACAAGGAGGAGGCTTACCATCACATTAGCAAGACTACAACTTCCAGCATGCCCAAACAGCCTTTGGATGTCCAGGCATGCTGGGAGTTGTAGTTTTGGAACTGCTGGAGGCACACTGGTCTTATACATAGTTAAAGGGGTATTCCAGGAAAAACTTTTATCTATCTATCTATCTATCTATATATATCAACTGGCTCCAGAAAGTTAAACAGATTTGTAAATTACTTCTATTAAAAAAATCTTAATCCTTTCAATAATTATCAGCTGCTGAAGTTGAGTTGTTGTTTTCTGTCTGGCAACAGTGCTCTCTGCTGACATCTCTGCTTGTCTCGGGAACTGCACAGTAGTAGAAGAGGTTTGCTATGGGGATTTGCTTCTAAACTGGGCGGTTCCCGAGACACGTGTCATCAGAGAGCACTTAGACTGAAAAGAACAACTCAACTTCAGCAGCTCATAAGTACTGAAAGGATTAAGATTTTTTAATAGAAGTAATTTACAAATATGTTTAACTTTCTGGAGCCAGTTGATATATAAAAAAAAAGTTTATAACTCCTTCAAGTATTTTGGACTGGAAATCTAATTTGTATCAAGTTAAATAACTCCTTTATTCAGTTTTTTTTTTAAATGCAGATAGCTCCTCATGGGCGGTCCTTTCACTAGGACCTCCCACACTGAGCTGTTTTCTTTTACCAAGGCAGGCAGAATAAAGCATCTATGTCCTCCACAGCCATTTAAAGTGTCGAACCGCTTGATCAATGAGGACACCTCCTTAAATATTCAGTGATCTCTAGAGATGACGCAAATTGTTCGCCGGCGAACAGTTCCCGGCGAATTTAGCATTCGCCGGGTGAACATATGTGAAGTTCGATCCACCCCTATACTTTAACATTGCAGTAAACTTTGACCCTGTGAGTCAGAGTCAGCAGACACATTACAGCCAATCAGCAGCAGTCCCTCCCTTCCAGACCCTCCTACCTCCTGCACGGACGCCATTTTACCCTCATTCAGCATGCTGCAGGCTTAGGAAGTGGAGGGTCAGAGAAGCTGCTCCTGCTGTATAGGGAAAGCGATAGCTAGGTTGCTGCTAGGTGGTGTATTCAGGGTCCAGTTTACTCCTAAAGCTCTAGTGTAACATCTGCTATAAGGACAGCACCAAAAAAAGCCCTTTTTAGGGCTGAAAGATATCAGTCCGTGTGTCTTGCAACAGCTGGAGGCACCCTGGTTGGGAGGGAACCGCTGGTTAAAAGGGGTACTCCAGTATAAAACTTAAGTTCCTTCAAGCAACTAACTACTACAGTATTCAAAGGGCTGAAAGATATCAGTCTGTGTGTTTTGCAACAGCTGGAGGCACCCTGGTTGGGGACCACTAATTAAAAGGGGAACTCCGCTGGCAAGCTTTTTTGCTCATTGTCACACTAGTGCAAATCACATTAGGTGTGACAGTTGTGCAAATAAAAAAATAAAAAATTTTGGGCTGTTAAATAAATGTTAGGTGATTTATGCCCTTTATGGATTAAAACCAGACTCTTCATCAACTCTGTAATTTTCCATGGGAGTTTTGCCATGGATCCCGCTCCGGCACACCACAGTCCAGGTGTTAGTCCCCTTGAAACAACTTTTAAATCACCATTGTGGCCAGAAAGAGTCCCTGTGGGTTTTAAAATTCGCCTGCCCATTGAAGTCAATGGCGGTTCACCCGGTTCACTGGTTTGCGAACTTTTGTGGAAGTTCACATTGGCGGTTCGCGAACCGAAAATTTTATGTTCGTGACATCACTAGTGATCTCCAACATTTGGGGGGGGGGGGTCAAAGGTTGAAGATCACTGAGTGGGTTGTTCATTCTTCATTATGAAGCGGATACATATTCCTCCCAATGGGACAGCACTGTACAGAGGACACTTGTAGTCCCGTTTCCTCCTCTTATTGACATGATGGAGTTCTGACAAGTCATCGGGGTCTTCTACCAGGGTCTCCACAAGGACTTGGTGTTGGCCATGAGAAGATGTTGATGCTTTGGAGGTGACTGGTGGTGGCTGGTGGTGGCTTATACTACTTTGTTGGCTCCCCAGAAGTAACCGTGTCTGTATTCCTGGTGGTCCAGCATATGAACCAATTTAATTCCTGAAAAAATATGATGGAATTGGTGAAAACATTTAGAAACACCCTCCAGCTCTATCTGTATACTGCTGCGCTATCTCTATGGGATCAGGATATATAGTAGTTATATACCTCCCCTCCAGCTCTATCTGTATACTGCTGCGCTATCTCTATGGGATCAGGATATATAGTAGTTATATACCTCCCCTCCAGCTCTATCTGTATACTGCTGCTGCTATCTCTATGGGATCAGGGTATACAGTAGTTATATACCTCCCCTCCAGCTCTATCTGTATATTGCTGCTGCTATCTCTATGGGATCAGGATATATAGTAGTTATACACCTCCCCTCCAGCTCTATCTGTATACTGATGCTATCTCTATGGGATCAGATTATATAGTAGTTATACACCTCCCCTCCAGCTCTATCTGTATACTGATGCTATCTCTATGAGATCAGGATATATAGTAGTTATACACATCCCCTTTAGCTCTATCTGTATACTGCTGCTATCCGCATGGGATCAGGGTATGTAGTAGTTATACACCTCCCCTCCAGCTCTATCCATATACTAATGCTATCTCTATGAGATCAGATTATATAGTAGTTATACACCTCCCCTCCAGCTCTATATGTATACTGCTGCTGCTATCTCTATGGGATCAGGATATATAGTTGTTATACACCTCCCCTCCATGCTCTATCTGTATACTGCTGCTGCTGCTATCTCTATGGGATCAGGATATATAGTAGTTATACACCTTCCCTTCAGCTCTATCTGTATACTGCTGCTATCTCTATGGGATCAGGATATATAGTAGTTATACACCTCCCCTCCAGCTCTATCTGTATACTGATGCTATCTCTATGGGATCAGATTATATAGTAGTTATACACCTCCCCTCCAGCTCTATCTGTATACTGCTGCTATCTCTATAGGATGAGATTATATAGTAGTTATACACCTCCCCTCCAGCTCTATCTGTATACTGCTGCTGCTATCTCTATGGGATCAGGATATATAGTTGTTATACACCTCCCCTCCATGCTCTATCTGTATACTGCTGCTGCTATCTCTTTGGGATCAGGATATATAGTAGTTGTACACCTCCCCTGAGGCTGTGTTCACACAATGCATTTCATGTGCATTTCAGTAGTGGATTTGCATCCAATATGGCTGAAATTCCCATGCCTGCCACATCAGCTAAAACAGGTGAGCACAAGGCATACACAAGAATGTCTACATTTTTAAAATAAATATTCCTAGCAAACTTTTTGCAAGAGTTTTCAAACTCTTTTACCTTGGTTCCTCTCTGTCTCCTGCTATTTAAGGACCTAGACAATATGAGATATATAGATAGATATTAGACAGATAGATAAGAGATAGATAGATAGATAGATATGAGATAGATAGATATGAGATAGATAGATATGAAATAGATAGATATGAGATAGATATGAGATAGATATGAGATAGATAGATAGATAGATATGAGATAGATAGATAGATATGAGATAGATAGATAGATATGAGATAGATAGATATGAGATAGATAGATATGAGATAGATATGAGATAGATAGATAGATAGGAGATAGATATGAGATAGATAGATAGATAGATATGAGATAGATAGATAGATATGAGATAGATAGATATGAGATAGATTGATATGAGATAGATAGATAGATATGAGAGATAGATAGATAGATAGATAGATAGATATGAGATAGATAGATAGATAGATATGAATGAGAGAGATAGATAGATAGGAGATAGATAGATCTGAGATAGATAGATAGATATGAGATCGATAGATATGAGATAGATAGATAGATATGAGATAGATAGATAGATATGAGATAGATAGATAGATAGATAGATATGAGATAGATATGAGATAGATAGATAGATATGAGATAGATAGATAGATATGAGAATGATAGATAATCTTCAAATTTTGACGCTTTTAAATATAGAAGTAATTTACAAATCTGTGCAACGTTCTGGCACCAGTTGATTTGAAAATAATATATTTTTTTTTTTTTTACCGGAGTACCCCTTTAAGCTTTTGATTGATCTAAATATCATTTTATTTAATATATTAGATTAAATAAATAAAACTCCATAAAACAAGTGGAAATAAATTGAATAAAACTTACATTTAAATTAAAAGTAAAAGATAATGTTGTGAAAGAAGTTAAAGGGGTTATCCAGGAAAAAACTTTTTATATATATATATCAACTGGCACCAGAAAGTTAAACAGATTTGTAAATTACTTCTATTAAATGTTTTTAATCCTTTCAGTACTTATGAGCTTCTGAAGTTAAGGTTGTTCTTTTCTGTCTAAGTGCTCTCTGATGACACGTGTCTCAGGAACCGCCCAGTTTAGAAGCAAATCCCCATAGCAAACCTCTTCTAAACTGGGCGTTTCCCGAGACACGTGTCATCAGAGAGGATTTAGACAGAAAAGAACAACCTTAACTTCAGAAGCTCATAAGTACTGAAAGGATTAAGATTTTTTAATAGAAGTAATTTACAAATCTCTTTAACTTTCTGAAGCCAGTTGTTATATATATATAAAAAAGTTTTTCCTGGATAACCCCTTTAAAATTAAAAATGGTAACTAAAATGTCATTTTTTTTTTATGTTATCACTTCTATGAACTGTTTAGACACAAACAACAAAACTTACATTCATATTGTATTACTTACATATCCTGTATCTATACACTATGATATATACGGTATATATATACACACCATAACTTATAGTCACGTATACAATCCCAACCATACCGTCATATCTATTCATCAATAGCCCCGCACTCTGGTCGTCTCATTTTCCCGCCATTCTGTATTATTATCCGTGTTACAAGGAAATGTGTCTTCCTTCTCAATGAATTTAATGATCTCTTCCTGTGTGTCCCATTAACCCCTTCCCTTCCTCCGCACCCATCATACACCCCCCACCCCCACCCCTGACGCCGCTGACAAGGCCTCTCCTCATCTTCACCCTCAGTACTGGGAAATTAAAGGGGTACTCCGGTGAAACCTTTTTTCTTTTAAATCAACTGGTGGCAGAAAGTTAAACATATTTGTAAATTACTTCTATTAAAAAATCTTAAGCCTTCCAGTACTTATTAGCTGCTGAATGCTACAGAGGAAATTCCTTTCTTTTTGGGAACACTAATGACATCACGAGCACAGTGCTCTCTGCCGACATCTCTGTCCATTTTAACAACCATGCACAGCAGATGGATGCTAAGGGCAGCATGGTGGCTCAGTGGTTAGCACTGCTGCCTTGCAGTGCTGGGGACTTGGGTTCAAATCCCACTAAGGACAACAATAAATAAAGCGTTATTATTATTATAATAACGTCAGCAGAGAGCACTGTGCTCGTGATGTCATCAGAGAGCATTCCAAAAAGAAAAGAATTTCCTCTGTAGTATTCAGCAGCTAATAAGTACAGGAAGGATTAAGATTTTTTAATAGAAGTTATTTACAAATATGTTTAACTTTCTGCCACCAGTTGATTTAAAAGAAAAAAGGTTTTCACCGGAGTACCCCTTTAAGTCATCAGATCTCTCTAACAATGAGGCTGAGATCACTTGTTGCCCCTGACGTCATTAAGGCGGGGAGGCCCCCCCCCCCCCCCGGTTGGTCAGCCCTCGGCCCATTCCCACACTCGGCTAGAGATTGTTCACCGGTGGCCACAAAGGAAGCTTCACTTACTGCTGCGCAAAATTGACTGTGAAGACCCTGGAATAATGACAGTCGAACAGGTGGAGGGTGGGTGCACGAAAACAGAGGGGGTGCTGAATGGGCCCGAAATGGCGCAAGAGAAACGTACACGGCCTAATGTTTGGAATCAGAGACATTCCAGCAACAACGATAAATAGGGACGCACTTCAAGGCGGGGAAAAATAAGAGATCAAAAGACCAGGACGTCTAAACCCATTCAGCCTATGTCCGTTGTCAATTAGAACTCCCACAAAAATTCACTAAGCCTCTTTAGGGGTTTTTGCTTTGTTTTTGTTTTTTTGGGGGGAGGTGGGGAATTTTTAGCATTTTTTTTTTCTTCAAGCAAATACTTATTTCTCGATGAGATCATGGCAATAGGGGGGGGGGGGGTAAAAGACGGTATTCTACTTATGGAGATTAGGCTACAAAGTCACCATACAAAAGATTCCTTGGCGGGAAATGACCACATTTTATTATTATTATTATTATTATTATTATTACTTACACAGTGTTGTTTTTTGTTTTTTTTTGTAGCTTCAGAATTGATGAAAGGGGCGCAGAATGTAGAGTTCATGAGCGGTTAATGAAACGCTGACGTAAGTGTTCTGCGGGGGAGGAGAAGAGGTTGGATTCATGATTGGAGTGAACCGAAAAGAGTTTAGAGTATTTTCAAATACAGTGGTGCCTCAACATATGATGGTAATCCGTTCCAAATGGACCATCGTATGTTGAGGGATCCGTGCAATGTAAAGTATAGGACAGTGGTCTACAACCTGCGGAACTCCAGATGTTGCAAAACTACAACACCCAGCATGCCCGGACAGCCGTTGGCTGTCCGGGCATGCTGGGTGTTGTAGTTTTGCAACATCTGGAGGTCCGCAGGTTGAAGACCACTGGTATAGGAAGTTGTACTCACCTGTCCCCGCCGCTCCGGACCGTCACCGCTCGTCACCGCTGCCCTGGATGTCGCCTTCCATCGCTGTCGCTGCGTCCCCGAGGTGTCCCCGACGCTCCGGCAAGGCCTCTGCTTCCCCGGCATCCTCGCTCTCCGTCGCCGCCATCACGTCGCTACGCACGCCGCTCCTATTGGATGACGGGATGTTGTGCGCAGCGACGTGATGACGACGATGGAGAGTGCCGACGATTCAGGGGATCCCGAAGAGGACGCGCCGGAGCCCCGAGGACAGGTAAGTGATCGTCACCGGAGCACACGGGGCACCGTAAATGGCTATCCGGTGGCAGCTGAAGCAGTCTGCGCTGCCAGATAGCCATTTATGCAATGTCCCCGACTAGAGATGAGCGAACTTACAGTAAATTCGATTCGTCACGAACTTCTCGGCTCGGCAGTTGATGACTTTTCCTGCGTAAATTAGTTCAGCTTTCCGGTGCTCCGGTGGGCTGGAAAAGGTGGATACAGTCCTAGGAAAGAGTCTTCTAGGACTGTATCCACCTTTTCCAGCTCACGGGAGCACCTTAAAAGCTGAACTAATTTATGCAGGAAAAGTCATCAACTGCCGAGCCGAGAAGTTTGTGACGAATCAAATTTACTGTAAGTTCGCTCATCTCTATCCCCGACATACAAAAGCATCGGATGTTGATGCTGCCTTCACCACGCGATGGACTCTGAGAGTGATCGTATGCTGAAATGATCGTATGTCGGGGCCATCGTAGGTCGGGGGGTCACTGTAAATATATGGTATGTCGGGGCCATCGTAGGTCGGGGGTCACTGTATATATATGGTATGTCGGGGCCATCGTAGGTCGGGGGGGTCACTGTATATATATGGTATGTCGGGGCCATCGTAGGTCGGGGGGTCACTGTATATATATGGTTTGTCGGGGCCATCGTAGGTCGGGGGGTCACTGTATATATATGGTATGTCGGGGCCATAGTAGGTCGGGGGGTCACTGTATATATATGGTATGTCGGGGCCATCGTAGGTCGGGGGGTCACTGTATATATATGGTATGTCGGGGCCATCGCAGGTCGGGGGGGTCACTGTATATATATGGTATGTCAGGGCCATCGTAGGTCGGGGGGGTCACTGTATATATATGGTATGTCGGGGCCATCGTAGGTCGGGGGGGGTCACTGTATATATATGGTATGTCAGGGCCATCGTAGGTCGGGGGGGTCACTGTATATATATGGTATGTCAGGGCCATCGTAGGTCGGGGGGGGGGAGGTCACTGTATATATATGGTATGTCGGGGCCATCGTAGGTCGGGGGGTCACTGTATATATATGGTATGTCGGGGCCATCGTAAGTCGGGGGGGTCACTGCATATATATGGTATGTCGGGGCCATCGTAGGTCGGGGGGTCACTGTATATATATGGTATGTCGGGGCCATCGTAGGTCGGGGGGTCACTGTATATATATGGTATGTCGGGGCCATGGTAGGTCGGGGGGGTCACTGTATATATATGGTATGTCGGGGCCAACGCAGGTCGGGGGTCACTGTATATATATGGTATGTCGCGGCCATCGTAGGTCGGGGGTCACTGTATATATATGGTATGTCAGGGCCATCGTAGGTCGGGGGTCACTGTATATATATGGTATGTCGGGGCATCGTAGGTCGGGGGGTCACTGTATATATATGGTATGTCGGGGCCATTGTAGGTCGGGGGGTCACTGTATATATATGGTATGTAGGGGCCATTGTAGGTCGGGGGGGTCACTGTATATATATGGTATGTCGGGGCCATCGTAGGTCGGGGGGTCACTGTATATATATGGTATGTCGGGGCCATCATAGGTCGGGGGGGTCACTGTATATATATGGTATGTCGGGGCCATCGTAGGTCGGGGGGTCACTGTATATATATGGTATGTCGGGGCCATCGTAGGTCGGGGGGTCACTGTATATATATGGTATGTCGGGGCCATCGTAGGTCGGGAGGGTCACTGTATATATATGGTTTGTCGGGGCCATCGTAGATCGGGGGGGTCACTGTATATATATGGTATGTCGGGGCCATCGTAGGTCGGGGGGTCACTGTATATATATGGTATGTCAGGGCCATCGTAGGTCGGGGGGGTCACTGTATATATATGGTATGTCGGGGCCATCGTAGGTCGGGGGTCACTGTATATATATGGTATGTCGGGGCCATCGTATGTCGGGGGGTCACTGTATATATATATATATGGTATGTCGGGGCCATCGTAGGTCGGGGGGTCACTGTATATATATATATGGTATGTTGGGGCCATCGTAGGTCGGGGGGGTCACTGTATATATATGGTATATCGGGGCCATCGTAGGTCGGGGGTCACTGTATATATATGGTATGTCGGGGCCATCGTAGGTCGGGGGGTCACTGTATGTATATGGTATGTCGGGGCCATCGTAGGTCGGGGGGGTCACTGTATATATATGGTATGTCGGGGCCATCGTAAGTCGGGGGGGTCACTGCATATATATGGTATGTCGGGGCCATCGTAGGTCGGGGGTCACTGTATATATATGGTATGTCGGGGCCATGGTAGGTCGGGGGGGTCACTGTATATATATGGTATGTCGGGGCCATCGCAGGTTGGGGGGGTCACTGTATATATATGGTATGTCGGGGCCATCGTAGGTCGGGGGTCACTGTATATATATGGTATGTCAGGGCCATCGTAGGTCGGGGGGGTCACTGTATATATATGGTATGTCGGGGCCATCGTAGGTCGGGGGGTCACTGTATATATATGGTATGTAGGGGCCATTGTAGGTCGGGGGGTCACTGTATATATATGGTATGTCGGGGCCATCATAGGTCGGGGGGGGTCACTGTATATATATGGTATGTCGGGGCCATCGTAGGTCGGGGGGTCACTGTATATATATGGTATGTCGGGGCCATCATAGGTCGGGGGGTCACTGTATATATATGGTATGTCGGGGCCATCGTAGGTCGGGGGGTCACTGTATATATATGGTATGTCAGGGCCATCGTAGGTCGGGGGGTCACTGTATATATATGGTATGTCGAGGCCATCGTAGGTCGGGGGTCACTGTATATATATGGTATGTCGGGGACATCGTATGTCGGGGGGTCACTGTATATATATATATGGTATGTCGGGGCCATCGTAGGTCGGGGGGTCACTGTATATATATATGGTATGTTGGGGCCATCGTAGGTCGGGGGGTCACTGTATATATATATGGTATGTTGGGGCCATCGTAGGTCGGGGGGTCACTGTATATATATGGTATGTCGGGGCCATCGTAGGTCGGGGGGTCACTGTATATATATGGTATGTCGGGGCCATCGTAGGTCGGGGGTCACTGTATATATATGGTATGTCGGGGCCATCGTAGGTCGGGGGTCACTGTATATATATGGTATGTCGGGGCCATCGTAGGTCTGGGGGTCACTGTATATATATGGTATGTCAGGGCCATCGTAGGTCGGGGGGTCACTGTATATATATGGTATGTCGGGGCCATCGTAGGTCGGGGGGTCACTGTATATATATGGTATGTCGGGGCCATCGTAGGTCGGGGGTCACTGTATATATATGGTATGTCGGGGCCATCGTAGGTCGGGGGGTCACTGTATATATATGGTATGTCGGGGCCATCGTAGGTCGGGGGTCACTGTATATATATGATATGTCGGGGCCATCGTAGGTCGGGGGGTCACTGTATATATATGGTATGTCGGGGCCATCGTAGGTCGGGGGGGTCACTGTATGTATATGGTATGTCGGGGCCATCGTAGGTCGGGGGGTCACTGTATATATATGGTATGTCGGGGCCATCGTAGGTCGGGGGGGTCACTGTATATATATGGTATGTCGGGGTCATCGTAGGTCGGGGGGTCACTGTATATATATGGTATGTCGGGGTCATCGTAGGTCGGGGGGTCACTGTATGTATATGGTATGTCGGGGCCATCGTAGGTCGGGGGGTCACTGTATATATATATGGTATGTCGGGGCCATCGTAGGTCAGGGGGTCACTGTATATATATGGTATGTCGGGGCCATCGTAGGTCGGGGGGTCACTGTATATATATGGTATGTCGGGGCCATCGTAGGTCGGGGGGTCACTGTATATATATGGTATGTCGGGGCCATCATAGGTCGGGGGGTCACTGTATATATATGGTATGTCGGGGCCATCGTAGGTCGGGGGGGTCACTGTATATATATGGTATGTCGGGGCCATCGTAGGTCGGGGGGGTCACTGTATATATATGGTATGTCGGGGCCATCGTAGGTCGGGGGGGGTCACTGTATATATATGGTATGTCGGGGCCATCGTAGGTCGGGGGGGTCACTGTATATATATGGTATGTCGGGGCCATCGTAGGTCGGGGGGGTCACTGTATATATATGGTATGTCGGGGCCATCGTAGGTCGGGGGGTCACTTTATATATATGGTATGTCAGGGACATCGTAGGTCGGGGGGTCACTGTATATATATGGTATGTCGGGGCCATCGTAGGTCGGGGGGTCACTGTATATATATGGTATGTCGGGGCCATCGTAGGTCGGGGGGGTCACTTTATATATATATGGTATGTCGGGGCCATCGTAGGTCGGGGGGTCACTGTATATATATGGTATGTCGGGGCCATCGTAGGTCGGGGGGTCACTGTATATATATGGTATGTCGGGGCCATCGTAGGTCGGGGGGGTCACTGTATATATATATGGTATGTCGGGGCCATCGTAGGTCGGGGGGGTCACTGTAATAATAAAAAAATTATACAATGTAACATAAACAAAACTGTAATATTATGTTAACTAACTTATTATAGTTTGTTTTTATGTTGTATTATAAGGGTACATTCCCACACGGCGTATTTGCTGCTGCGTATTTTATTTTCTCTGTTGAAGTCAATGGGTAGGAAAATACGCAGCACCAAATACGCAGCAAATACGCAGCAAAATACGCCGTGTGGGAACGTACGCTTATTATTATTACTACAACTTGTGTTTCTTTATCCTAGTATTTTCAGTGTTTTCTAGTGTTTTCCAATCAGCGTGCCTCCAGCTGTTGCAACACTACAACTCTTAGCATGTTCGGACAGTGAATCAAAGAGCGTTTAGATTATTTTCAAATAAAACATTTTTTAATGTATACTGTGATATTATGTAAACTAATTAAATAAAGTTTGTTTGTTTTGTTTAATTATTATCGCAAGTAATTTTGTTTCTTTATGTGAGACAGTGTTTTCCAAGTTGGGTACCTCCAGCTGTTGCAAATCTACAACTCCCAGCATGCCCGGACAGCCTTGTAGTATTGCAACAGCTGGAGGCCCTCTAATTGGAAAACACTGATCTGAGCAAAGCCAAATATTTGTCATTTAATTCATTTAGTAAAAAATGTAGTAGAAAAAAACATATTGATACTGTGGAATAAAAAAATACTGTAATATTATGTAAACTAATGAAATCTAGCTTGTTCGTTGTAGTATCACAAGTAATTTTGTTTCTTTATGCGAGCCAATGTTTCCCAAACAGGGTGCCCCCAGCTGTTGCAAAACTCCCAGTATGCCCGGACAGCCTGGGATGCTGGGAGTTGTCGTTTTGCAACAGCTGGAGGCACTCTGTTTTTATGAAACACTATCTGAGCATTAAAGGTGTACTCCAAGGGGAAAAAAATCTAATCAACTGGTGCCAGAAAGTTAAACAGATTTGTAAATTACTTCTATTAAAAAAATCTTAATCCTTCCAGTACTTATTAGCTGCTGAATACTACAGAGGAAATTATTTTCTTTTTGGAACACAGAGCTCTCTGCTGACATCTGTGTCCATTTTAGGAACTGTCCAGAGCAGCATATGTTTGCTATGGGGATTTTCTTCCTAAAATGGACAGAGATGTCAGCAGAGAGCACTGTGCTCAAGATGTCAACAGAGAGCTCTGTGTTCCAAAAAGAAAATAATTTCCTCTGTAGTATTCAGCAGCTGATAAGTACTGGAAGGATTAAGATTTTTTAATAGAAGTAATTTACAAATCTGTTTAACTTTCTGGCACCAGTTGATTTAAAAAAAAAAAAAAAAAAAAGTTTTCCATCGGAGTACCCCTTTAAAAGGTTCCAATAAACCACCTTGCAGCTATGTTTCCACAATTTTTTTTATTTTTTTATTTTTTTGCAAAAACACCAAATTCACCCTATGGTATTTTTTGGGGGGCACAAAATGCAGCAGCCAGATATCAGCTGAATGTCAATAAGGAAATATAAACCATCAAACCCACTTGACATTTTTTTTTTTTTTTTTATCTTCTTTGACTTTTTTTTTAATCTTCTTTGGTGTTCATTTTTTTTGTCTCAAAGATAAGTTTGAATAAATCTCAGACTATGAAGTATTTTTCAGGGAATTTGGCGTCGTTTTTATTCCCCATAAGATTTATATGGTAAGAGGAAAAAAAAGCAAGAAAAACCCAATGTGGGTTTAAAGGGGTACGCAAAAAAACAAAAAACAAAATTCATTTTACAGATTAAAAAATGTACATTACTTTTATTTAAAAATCTTAATCCTTCCAGTACTTATCAGCTGCTGTATGCTCCACAGGAAGTTTTGTAGTTCTTTCCAGTCTGACCACAGTGCTCTCTGCTGCCACCTCTGTCCATTAGTTGCCCACAGGCCCTATTGCCTGAGGGGGCCCTAAAGGCTCCTCCACCATATAAAAAGTCTCCAGTATTATAAATGTTACATGGTAGATGGGAGCCATGGCAATGTTCCAGAATTACAGCTCCCAGCATGCCCTCCAGCTGTTGCAAATCTACAACTCCTAGCATGCCCGGACAGCCAACGGCTGTCCGGGCATGCTGAGAGTTGTAGTTTTGCAACATCTGGAGGTCCACAGTTTGGAGACCACTGCTATATAGCTACACTCCGGCCTTATTCTGTATAAACAGTATAAACTGACATTATAATAGCGCAGGGTGCACTACTTACCATTAACCAGCAGGTGTCGCTGTTTCAAAAAGTTCACCACCATCTCCAGGACAGGACACCACTTCTGGTGTAGGCTGGAGATTTAAGTAGGCCATATACCACTCCGCGGGCTCCTGGGTAAATAAATATGCAAATTAGCTCACCACACCACCTTCACAGGTAGTGTGTCCTGCAAAACAGCTCAGGCTCCAGTTAAGAAGTCTCAGAACTGATTGGGATTTATGCCAAGCCAGAACTCTCCCCAGAAGGAGAGAGGACCCATCTGCAGAACGTGCTCTCGAATCACCCAAGAAAAAGTGCAAACGTGTTACACTAAAAAAACGTGCACAGAGGATGCCTTCTATCGCAAGCCCTTCTCCGATAGGACAGAGGCCCCAACAAACCTTACCCTTCGCCTCCGGACCAAAAGGTACCTGTGAGGTTCCAGGTTCGATGTCCCTTTTCGCCGAAGCTACTAGGGGACCACAAATGCTCCCAGCATCCCCCTTGGCGTTAGCCCAGGTATCTGCCCGCAGAGCCGATAACGGTAGGTACCCTGCCCATGCAGGAGTACCCAGGGTGTTTGCAGGGAGGTGCGGAACCTAAAGGCCACACACACCTCCCCTAGACCGCCAGGAGGGACACCCAGAAGGGCTACCGCATCCTGACAAATCCTGTGAACACACAACACGCAAAAAGTGACACAGTGAGACAAAAAAAGAAATAAATAAGTGAATGTGTGCAGATATACTGCCCGGACATCCGGCCGGATCTATAAAAATGTCTCTGATCCTAGGAAGAAGGCCGGGAATCAAGAGGTGAGTGCCACAAGGTGAAGAGATTATGGTGCCCGTGCTTCAACTCAGTGAGTCTATCCTCCCAGTGAGTTTCGGCACCTCGGGTCACCACTCCCCGAGGCACAAAAGTACCTCGGCTCTAGACCCTCTCAGCCTCATGGCGAGACCCGGAGGGAACAGGTCACATCGGGGCAGCCGTCGGGCTGATTCCTCAGAACCAGCCCCGGAAAGCCCTGGTACACCTGCATCCTCCATGCAGCACCCATCCCCACCAGCCCCATACCGGCGTTACTTAGCCAAAAGGGCGAAAAGTGGTGTCCTCTCCCTGAGGAAAATACTGACCCCGTTTAACTAGTCACAGGCCTCTCACCTCAGCCAAGCCAGATAACCCTGCTCTGTACTGACAAGGGGGCAAGCACCCCGAAACAGCTGTCTGCAGATGGGTCCTCTCTCCTTCTGGGGAGAGTTCTGGCTTGGCATAAATCCCAATCAGTTCTGAGACTTCTTAATTGGAGCCTGAGCGGTTTTGCAGGACACACTACCTGTGAAGGTGGTGTGGTCAGCTAATTTGCACATATATATATATTTATTTTTAATTTTTATTATAACAATATCTATTATTATTATAAATAAAACAATATTTATTATTATTATTATATATTGTAGGAGGGGGAAAAAAAGGAAAAAAAAGGGCGAGTGGTCTTCTGAAAGAATGCATAATAAATGGTGGAACTGAAAATCAGTCACAGCAAATCTGGTCTGGAGAAGGGGGTGGTCTTCTCAAAGAGTTTCCACTGAATATTCTTGTGTCGTTCTAAGGTGTTACTTTGTATTATTAAGTTATTTTCAGATACTTGTATTTGTTTTCTTGTTACATTTTTCAATTAGTTATTATTTTAATGTTTCATATGTTTAAAGGGGTACTCCGATGGAAAACTGGTGCCAGAAAGTTAAACAGATTTGTAAATTACTTCTATTAAAAAATCTTAATCCGTCCAGTACTTATTAGATGCTGAATACTACAGAGGAAATTCTTTTCTTTTTTGTAACACAGAGCTCTCTGCTGACATCATGACCACAGTGCTCTCTGCTGACACCTCTGTCCATTTTAGGAACTGTCCAAAGCAGCATGTTTGCTATGGGGGTTTTCTTCTACTCTGGACAGTTCTTAAAATGAACAGAGATGTCAGCAGAGAGCACTGTGGTCTTGATGTCAGCAGAGAGCTCTGTGTTCCAAAAAGAAAAGAATTTCCTCTGTATTATTCAGCAGGAAGGATTATGATTTTTTAATAGAAGTAATTTACAAATCTGTTTAACTTTCTGGCACCAGTTGATTACGAAAAAAAAAAGTTTTCCAGCGGAGTACCCCTTTAAATAAAAAGAACTTTAATTTCCATGCGCCCTATGTGATCTAACTCTATGATCTATGTGATCTAAGCCATTTGCGTGAAAATGTTTCCTTTTCATTTGCACAAGTTTTCCAGTGAGAAGAAAGAAAAGTATATATATATACAGTGGTCCCTCAAGTTACAATATTAATCGGTTTCAGGACGACCATTGTATGTTGAAACCATTGTATGTTGAGACCAGAACTCTATGGAAGCCTGGTAATTGGTTCTAAAGCCCCAAAATGTCATCCAAAATAGGAAAAAGTGAGGATTAAAGAAAAATAAGTAGATAACTAAGAGATAAGGCAAATCCTTATATATAAAAGTAAGATCTGGTGGGAGTTGTAATCATTGTCTATGTCATTGTTTCACAAGCCAAAGGCTGTCCGGGCATGCTGGGAGTTGTAGTTTTGCAACAGCTGGGGGCACCCTGCTTGGGAAACACTGGTCTATGTAGAGGAAAGGAGCTTCTTCAGGGTCCTGTATAGTGCAGGCCATGTCCTAAAAAAGTAACATGAGCCGCCCTCACCTGGTATCACAAGAAGCAGGTAACCCTGGTACAGGTAAAGAGTACAGAACATGTAATAACACCCTGTACTATAGGGGGCGCTACCAAACACCAGTCAGTGCATACACTTCAGTAATACAGGTAAAGAGTACAGAACAGGTAATAACACCCTGTACTATAGGGGGCGCTACCAAACACCAGTCAGTGCATACACTTCAGTAATACAGGTAAAGAGTACAGAACATGTAATACCTCCCTGTACTGTAGGGGGTGCTACCAGACACCAGTCAGTGCATACACTTCAGTAATACAGGTAAAGAGTACAGAACATGTAATACCTCCCTGTACTGTAGGGGGCGCTACCAGACACCAGTCAGTGCATACACTTCAGTAATACAGGTAAAGAGTACAGAACATGTAATACCTCCCTGTACTGTAGGGGGAGCTACCAAATACCAGTCAGTGCATACACTTCAGTAATACAGGTAAAGAGTACAGAACATGTAATACCTCCCTGTACTGTAGGGGGCGCTACCAGACACCAGTCAGTGCATACGCTTCAGTAATACAGGTAAAGAGTACAGAACATGTAATACCTCCCTGTACTGTAGGGGGCGCTACCAGACACCAGTCAGTGCATACACTTCAGTAATACAGGTAAAGAGTACAGAACATGTAATACCTCCCTGTACTGTAGGGGGTGCTACCAGACACCAGTCAGTGCATACGCTTCAGTAATACAGGTAAAGAGTACAGAACATGTAATACCTCCCTGTACTGTAGGGGGTGCTACCAGACACCAGTCAGTGCATACACCTCAGTAATACAGGTAAAGAGTACAGAACATGTAATACCTCCCTGTACTGTAGGGGGTGCTACCAGACACCAGTCAGTGCATACGCTTCAGTAATACAGGTAAAGAGTACAGAACATTTAATACCTCCCTGTACTGTAGGGGGCGCTACCAGACACCAGTCAGTGCATACACTTCAGTAATACAGGGGTTTTACCAGTGAATGTCTGATTTCAAGTTACAATGGTCCAGAAAAGACTATTGTATGTTGAAACTATTGTATGTTGAGGCCATTGTAAGTTGAGGGATCACTGTATATATATATATATATATATATATATATATATATATATGCACAACCAAGGGGGCGGGGGGAACGACATTTTTTTTTGTACCATAATTTTTCTTTTAATGCAGATGTAAACTGCAACAAATCTATTTAGGTGCGCTAAGCCACGCCCCCTTTAACACAAGCTGACGCGATCTGCAGAAATAAACATAAATTAGGTGCACACACACTGTCCTAGCCGCAAAAGCACTCAAAACATTGTATTTGCACTAAAAGTTATGCAAATACAATGACAAATGTAGGACTACACTATTTTTATGCAGGTGACACATGCAACGAATCTATTTTCACACACTAAGCCACGCCCCCTCCAATTGTAAAAAATAAAATAAAAGTAAAAACGTGAACTGCAAAAGAAAAAAAAAGCGCAAAAAAAATTCATTAATTAGTTGGTAAACAAAACAAAAAAATGATGAAAAAAAAACCTCTAACAAATGCCCTCCAAGCATAGTAGTACTTAAGCGCAATTATAAGGTGATAAATAACAACCAATTTATTTGCGCACTCTAAGTGCTAAAGTTACAAAAGAGAGAAGCGAGCGCAATTTGTTTAAAAAAAAAGTATATATATACATATAGTAACTATTATGGTTGGGGAAAAAATTGCGCCAAAGCTATAGAAAAAAAAAGTATGAAATAAGCCTGATAGTACCCGTAGGGCAATTATGGAGGTTTGACCTTTGGCGCAGGACTTCACGTTAGCGCCATGTTTTTTGTCCTGCGCCTGTGATATCTGTGATGAGTGACAATTCCACTGTGACAGATGTGACACGGTCCCTTATTTATACCGCCAGATCAGCAGCTGAATCTGTGAGTCCTGAGCGCGGTGAAGGTTCCCACAGTCTGGAGCCAATGGCAGCCGCGGCCCCAGGACAATACCCAGGGCTTCAATTACTACAAACTAAATGAGCTGAGGAGCCGCCCCGGGGTGACAACCCTCTGTGCAGCAGCAGGTGGACCAGGGGGGCACAATGGGCCGGAGCGGATAATGATACATCACATTCTGGGAAAGACTCGTGTGGCCGCCAAACACGTGCGCGACCGTCAGGGTCACTTCACATTGGAGGGAAAAGCACCAGGATAGGCTCCAAACTGCGGACCTCCAGATGTTGCAAAACTACAACTCCCAGCATGCCTGGACAGCCAAGATCAGGGACAAATTGTGCATCTCCAGATGTTGCAAAACCACAACTCCCAGCATGCCCGGACAGCCAGCGGCTGTCCGGGCATGCTGGGAGTTGTAGTTTTGCAAAATAATGAAAAATAGAAAGTCCCCAGACTCTCCAAAAGTTTCCAGCTATTGCAAAACTACAACTCCCAGCATGCCCGGAGAGCCAAAATCAAGGACAAAGTGTGGACCTCCAGATGTTGCAAAACTATAACTCCCAGCATGCCCGGACAGCAAAGATCAGTGACAAACTGTGGACCTCCAGCATGCTGAGAGTTGTGCAAAATAATGAAAAATAGAGAAGTCTCCAAATTCTACAAAAGTTTCCAGCTGTTGCAAAACTACAACTCACAGCATGCCCGGACAGCCAAGATGAGGGACAAACTGTGGACCTCCAGATGTTGCAAAACTACAACTCCCAGCATGCCCGGACAGCCAGCGGCTGTCCGGGCATGCTGGGAGTTGTAGTTTTGCAAAATAATGAAAAATAGAAAGTCTCCAGACTCTCCAAAATTTTCCAGCTGTTGCAAAACTACAACTCCCAGCACACCCGGAGAGCCAAAATCAAGGACAAAGTGTGGACCTCCAGATGTTACAAAACTACAACTCCCAGCATGCCCGGACAGCCAAGATCAGGGACAAACTCTGGATCTCCAGATGTTGCAAAACTACAACTCTCAGCATGCCCGGACAGCAAAGATCAGTGACAAACTGAGGACCTCCAGATGTTGCAAAACGACAACTCCCAGCATGCCCTGACAGCCAGCGGCTGTCCGAACATGCTGGGAGTTGTAGTTTTGCAAAATAATGAAAAATAGAAAGTCTCCAGACTCTCCAAAAGTTTCCAGCTATTGCAAAACTACAACTCCCAGCACACCCGGAGAGCCAAAATCAAGGACAAAGTGTGGACCTCCAGATGTTACAAAACTACAACTCCCAGCATGCCCGGACAGCCAAGATCAGTGACAAACTGTGGACCTCCAGATGTTGCAAAACTATAACTCCCAGCAAGCCCGGACAGCCAGCGGCTGTACGGGCATGCTGGGAGTTGTAGTTTTGCAAAATAATGAAAAATAGAAAGTCTCCAGACTCTCCAAAAGTTTCCAGCTATTGCAAAACTACAACTCCCAGCACACCCGGAGAGCCAAAATCAAGGACAAAGTGTGGACCTCCAGATGTTACAAAACTACAACTCCCAGCATGCCCGGACAGCCAAGATCAGTGACAAACTGTGGACCTCCAGATGTTGCAAAACTATAACTCCCAGCAAGCCCGGACAGCCAGCGGCTGTACGGGCATGCTGGGAGTTGTAGTTTTGCAAAATAATAAAAAATAGAGAAGTCTCCAGACTCTCCAAAAGTTTCCAGCTGTTGCAAAACTACAACTCCCAGCATACTCGGAGAGCCAAAATCTAGGACAAAGTGTGGACCTCCAGATGTTGCAAAATTACAACTCACAGCATGCCCGGACAGTCAAGATCAGGGACAAACTGTGGACCTCCAGATGTTGCAAAACTACAACTCCCAGCATGCCCGGACAGCCAGCGGCTGTCCGGGAATGCTGGGAGTGGTAGTTTTGCAAAATAATGAAAAATAGAAAGTCTCCACACTCTCCAAAATTTTCCATATGTTGCAAAACTACAACTCCCAGCATGCCCGGACAGCAAAGATCAGTGACAAACTGAGGAGCTCCAGATGTTGCAAAACTACAACTCCCAGCATGCCCGGACAGCCACGATCAGTGACAAACTGTGGACCTCCAGATGTTGCAAAACTACAACTCCCAGCATGCCCTGACAGCCAGCGGCTGTCCGGGCATGCTGGGAGTTGTAGTTTTGCAAAATAATGAAAAATAGAAAGTCCCCAGACTCTCCAAAAGTTTCCAGCTGTTGCAAAACTACAACTCCCAGCATACCCGGAGAGCCAAAATCAAGGACAAAGTGTGGACTTCCAAATGTAGCAAAACTACAACTCCCAGCATGCTCCGACAGCAAAAATCATAGAAAAAATGTGGACCTCCAGATGTAGCAAAACTACAACTCCCAGACTTCCAGATGTAGCAAAACTACAACTCCCAGACTTCCAGATGTAGCAAAACTACAACTCATAGCATGCTCGGACAACCAAAATCATGGACAAACTGTGGCCCTCCCAATGTAGAAAAACTATAACTCCCAGCATGCCCGGACAGCCAACGGGCAGAGCAGAAGTCTGAAAACTGTTGACCTCCAGCTGTTGCAAAACTACAACTCCCACCGTGCCCAGACAGTTAAAATCAGGGACAAACTGTGGACTTCCAGATGTAGCAAAACTACAACTCCCAGCATGCCTGGGCAGTGAACGGCTGACTGGGAGTTGTAGTTTTGCTAAATCATGGAAAATAGAGCAGAAGCCTCCAAACTGTTGACTTCCAGCTGTTGCAAAACTACAACTCCCACCATTCCCAGACAGTCAACTGCTGGGAGTTGTAGTCTTGCAACATCTAATGGTCCATAGTTTGTCCATGATTTTGCAAAACTACAACTTCCAGCATGCCCGCACCGCTGTTGGCTGTCTGGGCATGTTGGTAGTTGTAGATTTGCTACATCTGGAGGACCGCAGTTCAGAAGACACCGCTATATTGTGCATGAATTTGCAAAACTACAACTCTAAGCAGGGATTATATTATGTCATGTTGGGGGTTGTAGTGTTCTATGTATAAAGTATATAATAGAATTGTATTATGTCATGTTGGGGGTTGTAGTGGTCTATGTATAGAGTATATAATAGGATTGTATTATGTCATGTTGGGGGTTGTAGTGTTCTATGTATAGAGTATAATAGGATTGTATTATGTCATGTTGGGGGTTGTAGTGTTCTATGTATAGAGTATAATAGAATTGTATTATGTCATGTTGGGGGTTGTAGTGGTCTATGTATAGAGTATATAATAGAATTGTATTATGCCATGCTGGGGGTTGTAGTGTTCTATGTATAGAGTATAATAGGATTATATTACGTCATGCTGGGGGTTGTAGTGTTCTATGTATAGAGTATAATAGGATTGTATTACGTCATGCTGGGGGTTGTAGTGTTCTATGTATAGAGTATAATAGAATTGTATTATGGTCATGTTGGGGGTTGTAGTGTTCTATGTAGTGAGTATAATAGGATTGTATTACGTCATGCTGGGGGTTGTAGTGTTTTATATTATTTTTCCTCAGTGTCATGTATATCTGAGCTGCACATGAACCGCCTGACACTGAGAGCAATAAACCCGTATACAGGGGGCAGCGGGAACACAATGGCCTAATAGGATTATCAGCGAGGGCCGGACCCCTGCCCCTCATTCATGACAGATCTCAATGACCTTGGCTTAAATCTATGACATCTCTTCATTTACATATAAATATGTTATTTCTGAGGCTCCATTTGGCTAAGAGGATATTGAGCCCATTTAGGGTGTTCACTGGGGTCTGAGCACCAAATGTTTTCCTTTATGTTTTATCCTCTTTAGGGGTATGGGGGGGGGGGGACTAATTTGGCAAAGGTTTTGATGTTGGTGCACAAGATTGTGTGGGTCAGAAGAAGCCACTTAAAGGAGAAGGTGATGATGGGGACCCCCATAGGTTGTTTGCATGGAATGTGCATCATGTCCTCTCCTACTCCTGTGCATCATGTCCTCTCCTACTCCTGTGCATCATGTCCTCTCCTACTCCTGTGCATCATGTCCTCTCCTATTCCTGTGCATCATGTCCTCTCCTACTCCTCTGCATCGTGTCCTCTCCTCCTCCTCTGCATCATGTCCTCTCCTACTCCTCTGCATCGTGTCCTCCCCTACTCCTCCTCTGCATCGTGTCCTCTCCTACTCCTCTGCATCATGTCCTCTCCTACTCCTCTGCATCGTATCCTCTCCTACTCCTCTGCATCGTGTCCTATCCTACTCCTGTGCATCATGTCCTCTCCTACTCCTCTGCATCATGTCCTCTCCTACTCCTGTGCATCGTGTCCTCTCCTACTCCTCTGCATCATGTCCTCTCCTACTCCTCTGCATCATGTCCTCTCCTACTCCTCTGCATCATGTCCTCTCCTACTCCTCTGCATCATGTCCTCTCCTACTCCTCTGCATCATGTCCTCTCCTACTCCTCTGCATCATGTCCTCTCCTACTCCTCTGCATCATATCCTCTCCTACTCCTCTGCATCATGTCCTCTCCTACTCCTCTGCATCGTGTCCTCTCCTACTCCTCTGCATCGTGTCCTCTCCTACTCCTCTGCATCATATCCTCTCCTACTCCTCTGCATCATGTCCTCTCCTACTCCTCTGCATCATGTCCTCTCCTACTCCTCTGCATCATGTCCTCTCCTACTCCTCTGCATCATATCCTCTCCTACTCCTCTGCATCATGTCCTCTCCTACTCCTCTGCATCGTGTCCTCTCCTACTCCTCTGCATCGTGTCCTCTCCTACTCCTCTGCATCATATCCTCTCCTACTCCTCTGCATCATGTCCTCTCCTACTCCTCTGCATCGTGTCTTCTCCTACTCCTCTGGATCGTGTCATCTCCTATTCCTCTGCATCGTGTCCTCTCCTACTCCTCTGCATCGTGTCCTCTCCTACTCCTCTGCATCGTGTCCTCTCCTACTCCTGTGCATCATGTCCTCTCCTACTCCTCTGCATCGTGTCCTCTCCTACTCCTGTGCATCGTGTCCTCTCCTACTCCTGTGCATCGTGTCCTCTCCTACTCCTCTGCATCGTGTCCTCTCCTACTCCTCTGCATCGTGTCCTCTCCTACTCCTGTGCATCGTGTCCTCTCCTACTCCTGTGCATCGTGTCCTCTCCTACTCCTCTGCACCGTGTCCTCTCCTACTCCTGTGCATCGTGTCCTCTCCTACTCCTGTGCATCATGTCCTCTCCTACTCCTCTGCATCATGTCCTCTCCTACTCCTGTGCATCGTGTTCTCTCCTACTCCTGTGCATCGTGTCCTCTCCTACTCCTGTGCATCATGTCCTCTCCTACTCCTGTGCATCGTGTTCTCTCCTCCTCCTCTGCATCATGTCCTCTCCTACTCCTCTGCATCATGTCCTCTCCTACTCCTCTGCATCATGTCCTCTCCTACTCCTCTGCATCATGTCCTCTCCTACTCCTCTGCATCATGTCCTCTCCTACTCCTGTGCATCATGTCCTCTCCTAGTCCTGTGCATCATGTCCTCTCCTACACCTGTGCATTATGTCCTCTCCTACTCCTGTGCATCGTGTCCTCTCCTACTCCTGTGCATCATGTCCTCTCCTAGTCCTCTGCATCATGTCCTCTCCTACTCCTGTGCATCATGTCCTCTCCTACTCCTCTGCATCGTGTCCTCTCCTACTCCTGTGCATCGTGTCCTCTCCTACTCCTCTGCATCTTGTCCTCTCCTACTCCTGTGCATCATGTCCTTTCCTAGTCCTGTGCATCCTGTCCTCTCCTACTCCTCTGCATCGTGTCCTCTCCTACTCCTGTGCATCATGTCCTCTCCTAGTCCTGTGTATTGTGTCCTCTCCTACTCCTGTGCATCGTGTCCTCTCCTACTCCTGTGCATCGTGTCCTCTCCTACTCCTGTGCATAGTGTCCTCTCCTACTCCTGTGCATCATGTCCTCTCCTACTCCTGTGCATCATGTCCTCTCCTACTCCTCTCCATCGTGTCCTCTCCTACTCCTCTGCATCATGTCCCCGCCTACTCCTGTGCATCATGTCCTCTCCTACTCCTGTGCATCATGTCCTCTCCTACTCCTGTGCATCATGTCCTCTCCTACTCCTCTGCATCGTGTCCTCTCCTATTCTTGTGCATCGTGTCCTCTCCTACTCCTGTGCATCGTGTCCCCTCCTACTCCTGTGCATCGTGTCCCCTCCTAATCCTGTGCATCATGTCCCCTCCTACTCCTGTGCATCGTGTCCTCTCCTACTCCTGTGCATCGTGTCCTCTCCTACTCCTCTGCATCTTGTCCTCTTCTGCTCCTGTGCATCGTGTCCTCTCCTACTCCTCTGCATCGTGTCCTCTCCTACTCCTCTACATCATGTCCCCTCCTACTCCTGTGCATCATGTCCTCTCCTACTCCTCTGCATCGTGTCCCCTCCTACTCCTCTGCATCGTGTCCTCTCCTCCTCCTCCTCTGCATCGTGTCCTCTCCTCCTCCTCCTCTGCATCGGGTCCTTTCCTACTCCTCTGCATCATGTCCTCTCCTACTCCTGTGCATCATGTCCTCTCCTACTCCTCTGCATCGTGTCCTCTCCTCCTCCTCTGCATCGTGTCCTCTTCTACTCCTCTGCAT
This sequence comes from Hyla sarda, assembly GCF_029499605.1. Classification (NCBI taxonomy): domain Eukaryota; kingdom Metazoa; phylum Chordata; class Amphibia; order Anura; family Hylidae; genus Hyla; species Hyla sarda. Next base: position 139,617,471 of record NC_079198.1, on the reverse strand, counting down.
CATGAGCTCTCCTCCTCCTCTGCATCGTGTCCTCTCCTACTCCTGTGCATCGTGTCCTCTTCTACTCCTCTGCATCATGTCCTCTTCTACTCCTCTGCATTGGGTCCTCTCCTACTCCTGTGCTTCGTGTCCTCTCCTACTCCTCTGCATCATGTCCTCTCCTACTCCTGTGCATCCTGTCCTCTCCTACTCCTGTGCATCGTGTCCTCTCCTACTCCTCTGCATCGTGTCCTCTCCTATTCTTGTGCATCGTGTCCTCTCCTACTCCTCTGCATCGTGTCCCCTCCTACTCCTGTGCATCATGTCCCCCTCCTACTCCTGTGCATCATGTCCCCTCCTACTCCTGTGCATCGTGTCCCCTCCTACTCCTTTGCATCGTGTCCTCTCCTATTCTTGTGCATCGTGTCCTCTCCTACTCCTCTGCATCGTGTCCCCTCCTACTCCTGTGCATCATGTCCCCTCCTACTCCTGTGCATCATGTCCCCTCCTACTCCTCTGCATCGTGTCCCCCTCCTACTCCTGTGCATCATGTCCCCTCCTACTCCTGTGCATCATATCCTCTCCTACTCCTCTGCATCGTGTCCCCTCCTACTCCTCTGCATCGTGTCCCCTCCTACTCCTGTGCATCATGTCCCCTCCTACTCCTGTGCATCGTGTCCCCTCCTACTCCTCTGCATCGTGTCCTCTCCTACTCCTCTGCATCATGTCCCCTCCTACTCCTGTGCATCATGTCCTCTCCTACTCCTCTGCATCGTGTCCTCTCCTCCTCCTCCTCTGCATCGTGTCTTCTCCTCCTCCTCCTCCTCTGCATCAGGTCCTTTCCTACTCCTCTGCATCATGTCCTCTCCTACTCCTGTGCATCATGTCCTCTCCTACTCCTGTGCATCATATCCTCTCCTACTCCTCTGCATCGTGACCTCTCCTACTCCTCTGCATCGTGTCATCTCCTACTCCTGTGCATCGTGTCCTCTCCTACTCCTCTGCATCATGTCCTCTCCTCCTCCTCTGCATCGTGTCCTCTCCTACTCCTCTGCATCTTGTCCTCCCTACTCCTCTGCATCATGTCCTCTCCTACTTCTGTGCATCATGTCCTCTCCTACTCCTCTGCATCGTGTCCTCTCCTACTCCTCTGCATCGTGTCCTCTCCTACTCCTGTGCATCGTGTCCTCTCCTACTCCTCTGCATCTTGTCCTCTTCTGCTCCTGTGCATCATGTCCTCTCCTACTCCTCTGCATCGTGTCCTCTCCTACTCCTCTGCATCATGTCCCCCTGTGCATCATGTCCTCTCCTACTCCTCTGCATTGTGTCCTCTCCTCCTCCTCCTCTGCATCGTGTTCTCTCCTCCTCCTCCTCTGCATCGTGTCCTCTCCTCCTCCTCCTCTGCATCGGGTCCTTTCCTACTCCTCTGCATCATGTCCTCTCCTACTCCTGTGCATCATGTCCTCTCCTACTCCTCTGCATCGTGTCCTCTCCTACTCCTCTGCATCGTGTCCTCTCCTACTCCTGTGCATCGTGTCCTCTCCTCCTCCTCCTCTGCATCGTGTCCTCTCCTCCTCCTCCTCTGCATCAGGTCCTTTCCTACTCCTCTGCATCATGTCCTCTCCTACTCCTGTGCATCATGTCCTCTCCTACTCCTGTGCATCATATCCTCTCCTACTCCTCTGCATCGTGACCTCTCCTACTCCTCTGCATCGTGTCATCTCCTACTCCTGTGCATCGTGTCCTCTCCTACTCCTCTGCATCATGTCCTCTCCTCCTCCTCTGCATCGTGTCCTCTCCTACTCCTCTGCATCTTGTCCTCTCCTACTCCTCTGCATCATGTCCTCTCCTACTCCTGTGCATCATGTCCTCTCCTACTCCTCTGCATCGTGTCCTCTCCTACTCCTCTGCATCGTGTCCTCTCCTACTCCTGTGCATCGTGTCCTCTCCTACTCCTCTGCATCTTGTCCTCTTCTGCTCCTGTGCATCATGTCCTCTCCTACTCCTCTGCATCGTGTCCTCTCCTACTCCTCTGCATCATGTCCCCTCCTACTCCTGTGCATCATGTCCTCTCCTACTCCTCTGCATTGTGTCCTCTCCTCCTCCTCCTCTGCATCGTGTTCTCTCCTCCTCCTCCTCTGCATCGTGTCCTCTCCTCCTCCTCCTCTGCATCGGGTCCTTTCA